>NC_054471.1:9903112-10095836 GCF_017639515.1 Carcharodon carcharias
AGACCGTGGGAGGTCTTGGAAGTCAGTGAAAGCAGTGGAGATGTTGGGATACAGTTAAAACAGTGAGAGATTTCAGAAGACAGTGTATGCAGTGGGAGATGTTGAAAACAGTGAAGGCAGTGGGAGTTGTTAGAAGACAGTGAAGACAGTGGGAGGTGTTGGAAGACAGTGAAAGCAGTAGAGATGTTGGGAGACTTGAAGATAGTGGGAGGTGTTGAAAACAGTGAAGACAGTGGGAGGTGTTGGAAGACAGTGAAAGCAGTGGAGATGTCGGGAGACAGTGAAGACAGTGGGAGATGTTGGACGACAGTGAAGGCAGTGGGAGATGTTGGAAGACAGTGATGGCAGTGGGAGATGTTGGAAAACAGGGAAGGCAGTGGGAGGTGTTGAAAAAAGTGAAGACAGTGGGAGGTGATGGATGACAGTGAAAGCAGTGGAGATGTTGGGAGACAGTGAACACAGTGGGAGATGTCAGAAGACAGTGAAGACAGAGGGAGATGTTGAAAGACAGTGAAGGCGGTGGGAGATGTCGAAAGACCATGAAGACAGTGGGAGGTGTCGGCAGACAGTGGGAAATGTCAGAAGACAGTGAAGTCAGTGGGAGATGTTGGTAGACATTGAAGACACTGGGAGGTGTTGGAAGACAGTGAAGACAGTTAGAGGTGTTGAAAACAGTGAAGACAGTGGGAGGTCTTGGAAGACAGTGAAAGCAGTTGAGATGTCGGGAGACAGTGAAGACAGTGGGAGATGTTGAAAGACAGTAAAGACAGTGGGAGATGCCAGAAGACAATGAAATCACTGGGAGATGTCAGAAGACAATGAAGGCAGTGGGAGATGTCAGAAGACAGTGAAGGCAGTGGGAGATGTCAGAAGACAGTGAAGACAGTGGGAGGTGTTGGAAGATAGTAAAGACAGAGGGAGACTTCGGGAGACAGTGAAGGCAGTGGGGGATGTCAGGAGATAGTGAAGACAGTTGGAGATGTCGGAAGACAGTGAGAAATGTCAGAAGACAGTGAAGACAGTGGGAGCTGTTGGAAGACAGTGAAGACATTGGGAGATGGTAAAGACAGTGAAGACATTGGGAGATGTCAGAAGACAGTGAAGGCAGTGGGTGATTTCAGAAGACAATGAAGGCAGTGGGAGGTGTTGGAAGATGGTGAAGACTTGGGAGTTGTCAGGAGACAGTGAAGACAGTGGGAGATGTCAGAAGACAGTGAAGGCAGTGGGAGATGTTGAAAGACATTGAAGGCAGTGGGCGAGGTCAGAAGGCAGTGCATACAGTGGGAGATGTTGAAAGACAGTGAAGACAGTGGGAGGTCTTGGAAGTCAGTGAAAGCAGTGGAGATGTTGGGATACAGTTAAAACAGTGGGAGATCTTAGAAGACAGTGTATACAGTGGGAGATGTTGAAAACAGTGAAGGCAGTGGGAGGTGTTGCAGACAGTGAAGACAGTGGGAGTTGTTAGAAGACAGTGAAGACAGTGGGAGTTGTTGGAAGACAGTGAAAGCAGTAGAGATGTTGGGAGACAGTGAAGATAGTGGTAGGTGTTGAAAACAGTGAAGACAGTGGGAGGTGTTGGAAGACAGTGAAAGCAGTGGAGATGTCAGGAGACAGTGAAGACAGTGGGAGATGTTGGATGACAGTGAAGGCAGAGGGAGATGTTGAAAGACAGTGGAGGCAGTGGGAGATGTCGAAAGACAGTGAAGACAGTGGGAGGTGTCGGCAGACAGTGGGAAATGTCAGAAGACAGTGAAGTCAGTGGGAGATGTTGGAAGACAGTGAAGACACTGGGAGGTGTTGGAAGACAGTGAGGACAGTTAGAGGTGTTGAAAACAGTGAAGACAGTGGGAGGTCTTGGAAGACAGTGAAAGCAGTTGAGATGTCGGGAGACAGTGTAGACAGTGGGAGATGTTGGAAGACAGTGAAGGCAGTGGGAGATGTTGGAAAACAGGGAAGGCAGTGGGAGGTGCTGAAAACGGTGAAGACATTGGGAGGTGATGGATGACAGTGAAAGCAGGGGAGATGTTGGGAGACAGTGAACACAGTGGGAGATGTCAGAAGACAGTGAAGACAGAGGGAGATGTTGAAAGACAGTGAAGGCAGTGGGAGATGTCGAAAGACAGTGAAGACAGTGGGAGATGTCAGAAGACAGTGAAGACAGTGGGAGATGTTGAAAGACAGTGAAGACAGTGGGAGATGTCGAACGACCGTGGAAAATGTCAGAAGACAGTGAAGACAGTGGGAGATGTCTGAAGACAGAGAAGGCAGTGGGAGATGTCAGAAGACAGTGAAGGCAGTGGGAGATGTCAGAAGACAGTGAAGACTGTGGGAAATGTCGGAAGCCTGTGGGAATTGTCAGAAGACAGTGAAAACAGTGGGAGATGTCAGAAGACAGTGAAGACAGTGGGAGATTTTGAAAGACAGTGAAGACAGTGGGAGGTGTTGCAGACAGTGAAGACAGTGGGAGTTGTTAGAAGACAGTGAAGACAGTGGGAGGTGTTGGAAGACAGTGAAAGCAGTAGAGATGTTGGGAGACACTGAAGATAGTGGGAGGTGTTGAAAACAGTGAAGGCAGTGGGAGGTCTTGGAAGACAGTGAAAGCAGTTGAGATGTCTGGAGACAGTGAAGACAGTGGGAGATGTTGAAAGACATTAAAGACAGTGTTAGATGTCAGAAGACAATGAAATCACTGGGAGATGTCAGAAGACAATGAAGACAGTGGGAGATGTCAGAAGACAGTGAAGGCAATGGGAGATGTCAGAAGACAGTGAAGGCAGTGGGTGATTTCAGAAGACAATGAAGGCAGTGGGAGGTGTTGGAAGATGGTGAAGACTGTGGGAGTTTTCAGGAGACAGTGAAGACAGTGGGAGATGTTGGAAGACAGTGAAGGCAGTGGGAGATGTTGGAAAGCAGGGAAGGCAGTGGGAGGTGATGGATGACAGTGAAAGCAGTGGAGATGTTGGGAGAAAGTGAACACAGTGGGAGATGTCAGAAGACAGTGAAGACAGAGGGAGATGTTGAAAGACAGTGAAGGCAGTGGGAGATGTCAAAAGACCATGAAGACAGTGGGAGGTGTCGGCAGACAGTGGGAAATGGCAGAAGACAGTGAAGTCAGTCGGAGATGTTGGAAGACAGTGAAGACATTGGGAGATGGTAAAGACAGTGAAGACAGTGGGAGATGTCAGAAGACAGTGAAGGCAGTGGCTGATTTCAGAAGACAATGAAGGCAGTGGGCGGTGTTGGAAGATGGTGAAGACTGTGGGATTTGTCAGGAGACAGTGAAGACAGTGGGAGATGTCAGAAGACAGTGAAGGCAGTGGGAGATGTTGAAAGACAGTGAAGGCAGTGGGAGAGGTCAGAAGGCAGTGAATACAGTGGGAGATGTTGAAAACAGTGAAGACAGTGGGAGGTCTTGGAAGTCAGTGAAAGCAGTGGAGATGTTGGGATACAGTTAAAACAGTGGGAGATTTCAGAAGACAGTGTATACAGTGGGAGATGTTGAAAACAGTGAAGGCATTGGGAGGTGTTGCAGACAGTGAAGACAGTGGGAGTTGTTAGAAGACAGTGAAGACAGTGGGAGTTGTTGGAAGACAGTGAAAGCAGTAGAGATGTAGGGAGACAGTGAAGATAGTGGTAGGTGTTGAAAACAGTGAAGACAGTGGGAGGTGTTGGAAGACAGTGAAAGCAGTGGAGATGTCGGCAGGCAGTGAAGACAGTGGGAGATGTTGGAAGACAGTGAAGGCAGAGGGAGATGTTGAAAGACAGTGGAGGCAGTGGGCGATGTCGAAAGACAGTGAAGACAGTGGGAGGTGTCGGCAGACAGTGGGAAATGTCAGAAGACAGTGAAGTCAGTGGGAGATGTTGGAAGACAGTGAAGACACTGGGAGGTGTTGGAAAACAGTGAAGGCAGAGGGAGATGTTGCAAGACAGTGGAGGCAGTGGGAGATGTCGAAAGACAGTGAAGACAGTGGGAGATGTCGGCAGACATTGGGAAATGTCAGAAGACAGTGAAGTCAGTAGGAGATGTTGGAAGACAGTGAAGACACTGGGAGGTGTTGGATGACAGTGAAGAGAGTTAGAGGTGTTGAAAACAGTGAAGACAGTGGGAGGTCTTGGAAGACAGTGAAAGCAGTTGAGATGTCGGGAGACAGTGTAGACAGTGAGAGATGTTGGATGACAGTGAAGGCAGTGGGAGATGTTGGAAGACAGTGAAGGCAGTGGGAGATGTTGGAAAACAGGGAAGGCAGTGAGGGATGTTGGATGACAGTGAAGGCAGTGGGAGATGTTGGAAGACAGTGAAGGCAGTGGGAGATGTTGGAAGACAGTGAAGGCAGTGGGAGATGTTGGAAAACAGGGAAGGCAGTGGGAGCTGCTGAAAAAAGTGAAGGCAGTGGGAGGTGATGGATGACAGTGAAAGCAGGGGAGATGTTGGGAGACAGGGAACACAGTGGGAGATGTCAGAAGACAGTGAAGACAGAGGGAGATGTTGAAAGACAGTGAAGGCAGTGGGAGATGTCGAAAGACAGTGAAGACAGTGGGAGATGTCAGAAGACAGTGAAGACAGTGGGAGATGTTGAAAGACAGTGAAGACAGTGGGAGATGTCTGAAGACAGAGAATGTAGTGGGAGATGTCAGAAGACAGTGAAGGCATTGGGAGATGTCAGAAGACAGTGAAGACCGTGGGAGATTTTGAAAGACAGTGAAGACAGTGGGAGGTGTTGCAGACAGTGAAGACAGTGGGAGTTGTTAGAAGACAGTGAAGACAGTGGGAGGTGTTGGAAGACAGTGTAAGCAGTAGAGATGTTGGGAGACAGTGAAGATAGTGGGAGGTGTTGAAAACAGTGAAGGCAGTGGGAAGTCTTGGAAGACAGTGAAAGCAGTTGAGATGTCGGGAGACAGTGAAGGCAGTGGGAGATGTCGGGAGATAGTGAGAAATGTCAGAAGATAGTGAAAACAGTGGGAGATGTCGGAAGACAGTGAAGACATTGGGAGATGGTAAAGACAGAGAAGACAGTGGGAGATGTCAGAAGACAGTGAAGGCAGTGGGTGATTTCAGAAGACAATGAAGGCAGTGGGAGGTGTTGGAAGATGGTGAAGACTGTGGGAGTTGTCAGGAGACAGTGAAGACAGTGGGAGATGTCAGAAGACAGTGAAGGCAGTGGGAGATGTTGAAAGACAGTGAAGGCAGTGGGAGAGGTCAGAAGGCAGTGAATACAGTGGGAGATGTTGAAAACAGTGAAGACAGTGGGAGGTCTTGGAAGTCAGTGAAAGCAGTGGAGATGTTGGGATACAGTTAAAACAGTGGGAGATTTCAGAAGACAGTGTATGCAGTGGGAGATGTTGAAAACAGTGAAGGCAGTGGGAGTTGTTAGAAGACAGTGAAGACAGTGGGAGGTGTTGGAAGACAGTGAAAGCAGTAGAGATGTTGGGAGACAGTGAAGATAGTGGGAGGTGTTGAAAACAGTGAAGACAGTGGGAGGTGTTGGAAGACAGTGAAAGCAGTGGAGATGTTGGGAGACAGTGAAGACAGTGGGAGATGTTGGACGACAGTGAAGGCAGTGGGAGATGTTGGAAGACAGTGATGGCAGTGGGAGATGTTGGAAAACAGGGAAGG
The DNA here is from genome assembly GCF_017639515.1 of Carcharodon carcharias. Classification (NCBI taxonomy): domain Eukaryota; kingdom Metazoa; phylum Chordata; class Chondrichthyes; order Lamniformes; family Lamnidae; genus Carcharodon; species Carcharodon carcharias. The sequence continues at coordinate 9,908,727 of NC_054471.1, forward strand.
CAGTGGGAGGTGTTGAAAAAAGTGAAGACAGTGGGAGGTGATGGATGACAGTGAAAGCAGTGGAGATGTTGGGAGACAGTGAACACAGTGCGAGATGTCAGAAGACAGTGAAGACAGAGGGAGATGTTGAAAGACAGTGAAGGCGGTGGGAGATGTCGAAAGACCATGAAGACAGTGGGAGGTGTCGGCAGACAGTGGGAAATGTCAGAAGACAGTGAAGTCAGTGGGAGATGTTGGTAGACAGTGAAGACACTGGGAGGTGTTGGAAGACAGTGAAGACAGTTAGAGGTTTTGAAAACAGTGAAGACAGTGGGAGGTCTTGGAAGACAGTGAAAGCAGTTGAGATGTCGGGAGACAGTGAAGACAGTGGGAGATGTTGAAAGACAGTAAAGACAGTGGGAGATGCCAGAAGACAATGAAATCACTGGGAGATGTCAGAAGACAATGAAGGCAGTGGGAGATGTCAGAAGACAGTGAAGGCAGTGGGAGATGTCAGAAGACAGTGAAGGCAGCAGGAGATATCGGAAGACAGTGAAGGCAGTGGGAGGTGTTGGAAGATAGTAAAGACAGAGGGAGACTTCGGGAGACAGTGAAGGCAGTGGGAGATGTCGGGAGATAGTGAAGACAGTTGGAGATGTCGGAAGACAGTGAGAAATGTCAGAAGACAGTGAAGACAGTGGGAGATGTTGGAAGACAGTGAAGACATTGGGAGATGGTAAAGACAGTGAAAACATTGGGAGATGTCAGAAGACAGTGAAGGCAGTGGGTGATTTCAGAAGACAATGAAGGCAGTGGGAGGTGTTGGAAGATGGTGAAGACTGTGGGAGTTGTCAGGAGACAGTGAAGACAGTGGGAGATGTCAGAAGACAGTGAAGGCAGTGGGAGATGTTGAAAGACATTGAAGGCAGTGGGCGAGGTCAGAAGGCAGTGCATACAGTGGGAGATGTTGAAAGACAGTGAAGACAGTGGGAGGTCTTGGAAGTCAGTGAAAGCAGTGGAGATGTTGGGAGACAGTGTAGACAGTGAGAGATGTTGGATGACAGTGAAGGCAGTGGGAGATGTTGGAAGACAGTGAAGGCAGTGGGAGATGTTGGAAAACAGGGAAGGCAGTGGGAGATGTTGGATGACAGTGAAGGCAGTGGGAGATGTTGGAAGACAGTGAAGGCAGTGGGAGATGTTGGAAAACATGGAAGGCAGTGGGAGGTGCTGAAAACAGTGAAGGCAGTGGGAGGTGTTGAAAGACAGTGAAGACAGTGGGAGATGTCAGAAGACAGTGAAGACAGTGGGAGATGTTGAAAGACAGTAAAGACAGTGGGAGATGTGGAAAGACAGTGGAAAATGTCAGAAGACAGTGAAGACAGTGGGAGATGTCTGAAGACAGAGAAGGCAGTGGGAGATGTCAGAAGACAGTGAATGCAGTGGGAGATGTCAGAAGACAGTGAAGACAGTGGGAGATGTTGAAAGACAGTAAAGACAGTGGGAGATGTGGAAAGACAGTGGAAAATGTCAGAAGACAGTGAAGACAGTGGGAGATGTCTGAAGACAGAGAAGGCAGTGGGAGATGTCAGAAGACAGTGAATGCAGTGGGAGATGTCAGAAGATAGTGAAGACCGTGGGAGATGTTGGAAGACAATGAAGGCAGTGGGTGATTTAAGAAGACAATGAAGGCAGTGGGAGGTGTTGGAAGATGGTGAAGACAGTGGGAGTTGTCGGGAGACAGTGAAGACTGTTGGAGATGTCAGAAGACAGTGAAGGAAGTGGGAGATGTTGAAAGACAGTGAAGGCAGTGGGAGAGGTCAGAAGACAGTGAATACAGTGGGAGATGTTGCAAACAGTGAAGACCGTGGGAGGTCTTGGAAGTCAGTGAAAGCAGTGGAGATGTTGGGATACAGTTAAAACAGTGAGAGATTTCAGAAGACAGTGTATGCAGTGGGAGATGTTGAAAACAGTGAAGGCAGTGGGAGTTGTTAGAAGACAGTGAAGACAGTGGGAGGTGTTGGAAGACAGTGAAAGCAGTAGAGATGTTGGGAGACTTGAAGATAGTGGGAGGTGTTGAAAACAGTGAAGACAGTGGGAGGTGTTGGAAGACAGTGAAAGCAGTGGAGATGTCGGGAGACAGTGAAGACAGTGGGAGATGTTGGACGACAGTGAAGGCAGTGGGAGATGTTGGAAGACAGTGATGGCAGTGGGAGATGTTGGAAAACAGGGAAGGCAGTGGGAGGTGTTGAAAAAAGTGAAGACAGTGGGAGGTGATGGATGACAGTGAAAGCAGTGGAGATGTTGGGAGACAGTGAACACAGTGGGAGATGTCAGAAGACAGTGAAGACAGAGGGAGATGTTGAAAGACAGTGAAGGCGGTGGGAGATGTCGAAAGACCATGAAGACAGTGGGAGGTGTCGGCAGACAGTGGGAAATGTCAGAAGACAGTGAAGTCAGTGGGAGATGTTGGTAGACATTGAAGACACTGGGAGGTGTTGGAAGACAGTGAAGACAGTTAGAGGTGTTGAAAACAGTGAATACAGTGGGAGGTCTTGGAAGACAGTGAAAGCAGTTGAGATGTCGGGAGACAGTGAAGACAGTGGGAGATGTTGAAAGACAGTAAAGACAGTGGGAGATGCCAGAAGACAATGAAATCACTGGGAGATGTCAGAAGACAATGAAGGCAGTGGGAGATGTCAGAAGACAGTGAAGGCAGTGGGAGATGTCAGAAGACAGTGAAGGCAGCAGGAGATATCGGAAGACAGTGAAGGCAGTGGGAGGTGTTGGAAGATAGTAAAGACAGAGGGAGTCTTCGGGAGACAGTGAAGGCAGTGGGGGATGTCAGGAGATAGTGAAGACAGTTGGAGATGTCGGAAGACAGTGAGAAATGTCAGAAGACAGTGAAGGCAGTGGGAGATGTTGAAAGACATTGAAGGCAGTGGGCGAGGTCAGAAGGCAGTGCATACAGTGGGAGATGTTGAAAGACAGTGAAGACAGTGGGAGGTCTTGGAAGTCAGTGAAAGCAGTGGAGATGTTGGGATACAGTTAAAACAGTGGGAGATCTTAGAAGACAGTGTATACAGTGGGAGATGTTGAAAACAGTGAAGGCAGTGGGAGGTGTTGCAGACAGTGAAGACAGTGGGAGTTGTTAGAAGACAGTGAAGACAGTGGGAGTTGTTGGAAGACAGTGAAAGCAGTAGAGATGTTGGGAGACAGTGAAGATAGTGGTAGGTGTTGAAAACAGTGAAGACAGTGGGAGGTGTTGGAAGACAGTGAAAGCAGTGGAGATGTCAGGAGACAGTGAAGACAGTGGGAGATGTTGGATGACAGTGAAGGCAGAGGGAGATGTTGAAAGACAGTGGAGGCAGTGGGAGATGTCGAAAGACAGTGAAGACAGTGGGAGGTGTCGGCAGACAGTGGGAAATGTCAGAAGACAGTGAAGTCAGTGGGAGATGTTGGAAGACAGTGAAGACACTGGGAGGTGTTGGAAGACAGTGAGGACAGTTAGAGGTGTTGAAAACAGTGAAGACAGTGGGAGGTCTTGGAAGACAGTGAAAGCAGTTGAGATGTCGGGAGACAGTGTAGACAGTGGGAGATGTTGGAAGACAGTGAAGGCAGTGGGAGATGTTGGAAAACAGGGAAGGCAGTGGGAGGTGCTGAAAACGGTGAAGACATTGGGAGGTGATGGATGACAGTGAAAGCAGGGGAGATGTTGGGAGACAGTGAACACAGTGGGAGATGTCAGAAGACAGTGAAGACAGAGGGAGATGTTGAAAGACAGTGAAGGCAGTGGGAGATGTCGAAAGACAGTGAAGACAGTGGGAGATGTCAGAAGACAGTGAAGACAGTGGGAGATGTTGAAAGACAGTGAAGACAGTGGGAGATGTCGAACGACCGTGGAAAATGTCAGAAGACAGTGAAGACAGTGGGAGATGTCTGAAGACAGAGAAGGCAGTGGGAGATGTCAGAAGACAGTGAAGGCAGTGGGAGATGTCAGAAGACAGTGAAGACTGTGGGAAATGTCGGAAGCCTGTGGGAATTGTCAGAAGACAGTGAAAACAGTGGGAGATGTCAGAAGACAGTGAAGACAGTGGGAGATTTTGAAAGACAGTGAAGACAGTGGGAGGTGTTGCAGACAGTGAAGACAGTGGGAGTTGTTAGAAGACAGTGAAGACAGTGGGAGGTGTTGGAAGACAGTGAAAGCAGTAGAGATGTTGGGAGACACTGAAGATAGTGGGAGGTGTTGAAAACAGTGAAGGCAGTGGGAGGTCTTGGAAGACAGTGAAAGCAGTTGAGATGTCTGGAGACAGTGAAGACAGTGGGAGATGTTGAAAGACATTAAAGAAAGTGGGAGATGTCAGAAGACAATGAAATCACTGGGAGATGTCAGAAGACAATGAAGACAGTGGGAGATGTCAGAAGACAGTGAAGGCAATGGGAGATGTCAGAAGACAGTGAAGGCAGTGGGTGATTTCAGAAGACAATGAAGGCAGTGGGAGGTGTTGGAAGATGGTGAAGACTGTGGGAGTTTTCAGGAGACAGTGAAGACAGTGGGAGATGTTGGAAGACAGTGAAGGCAGTGGGAGATGTTGGAAAGCAGGGAAGGCAGTGGGAGGTGATGGATGACAGTGAAAGCAGTGGAGATGTTGGGAGAAAGTGAACACAGTGGGAGATGTCAGAAGACAGTGAAGACAGAGGGAGATGTTGAAAGACAGTGAAGGCAGTGGGAGATGTCAAAAGACCATGAAGACAGTGGGAGGTGTCGGCAGACAGTGGGAAATGGCAGAAGACAGTGAAGTCAGTCGGAGATGTTGGAAGACAGTGAAGACATTGGGAGATGGTAAAGACAGTGAAGACAGTGGGAGATGTCAGAAGACAGTGAAGGCAGTGGCTGATTTCAGAAGACAATGAAGGCAGTGGGCGGTGTTGGAAGATGGTGAAGACTGTGGGATTTGTCAGGAGACAGTGAAGACAGTGGGAGATGTCAGAAGACAGTGAAGGCAGTGGGAGATGTTGAAAGACAGTGAAGGCAGTGGGAGAGGTCAGAAGGCAGTGAATACAGTGGGAGATGTTGAAAACAGTGAAGACAGTGGGAGGTCTTGGAAGTCAGTGAAAGCAGTGGAGATGTTGGGATACAGTTAAAACAGTGGGAGATTTCAGAAGACAGTGTATACAGTGGGAGATGTTGAAAACAGTGAAGGCATTGGGAGGTGTTGCAGACAGTGAAGACAGTGGGAGTTGTTAGAAGACAGTGAAGACAGTGGGAGTTGTTGGAAGACAGTGAAAGCAGTAGAGATGTAGGGAGACAGTGAAGATAGTGGTAGGTGTTGAAAACAGTGAAGACAGTGGGAGGTGTTGGAAGACAGTGAAAGCAGTGGAGATGTCGGCAGGCAGTGAAGACAGTGGGAGATGTTGGAAGACAGTGAAGGCAGAGGGAGATGTTGAAAGACAGTGGAGGCAGTGGGCGATGTCGAAAGACAGTGAAGACAGTGGGAGGTGTCGGCAGACAGTGGGAAATGTCAGAAGACAGTGAAGTCAGTGGGAGATGTTGGAAGACAGTGAAGACACTGGGAGGTGTTGGAAAACAGTGAAGGCAGAGGGAGATGTTGCAAGACAGTGGAGGCAGTGGGAGATGTCGAAAGACAGTGAAGACAGTGGGAGATGTCGGCAGACATTGGGAAATGTCAGAAGACAGTGAAGTCAGTAGGAGATGTTGGAAGACAGTGAAGACACTGGGAGGTGTTGGATGACAGTGAAGAGAGTTAGAGGTGTTGAAAACAGTGAAGACAGTGGGAGGTCTTGGAAGACAGTGAAAGCAGTTGAGATGTCGGGAGACAGTGTAGACAGTGAGAGATGTTGGATGACAGTGAAGGCAGTGGGAGATGTTGGAAGACAGTGAAGGCAGTGGGAGATGTTGGAAAACAGGGAAGGCAGTGAGGGATGTTGGATGACAGTGAAGGCAGTGGGAGATGTTGGAAGACAGTGAAGGCAGTGGGAGATGTTGGAAGACAGTGAAGGCAGTGGGAGATGTTGGAAAACAGGGAAGGCAGTGGGAGTTGCTGAAAACAGTGAAGGCAGTGGGAGGTGATGGATGACAGTGAAAGCAGGGGAGATGTTGGGAGACAGGGAACACAGTGGGAGATGTCAGAAGACAGTGAAGACAGAGGGAGATGTTGAAAGACAGTGAAGGCAGTGGGAGATGTCGAAAGACAGTGAAGACAGTGGGAGATGTCAGAAGACAGTGAAGACAGTGGGAGATGTTGAAAGACAGTGAAGACAGTGGGAGATGTCTGAAGACAGAGAATGTAGTGGGAGATGTCAGAAGACAGTGAAGGCATTGGGAGATGTCAGAAGACAGTGAAGACCGTGGGAGATTTTGAAAGACAGTGAAGACAGTGGGAGGTGTTGCAGACAGTGAAGACAGTGGGAGTTGTTAGAAGACAGTGAAGACAGTGGGAGGTGTTGGAAGACAGTGTAAGCAGTAGAGATGTTGGGAGACAGTGAAGATAGTGGGAGGTGTTGAAAACAGTGAAGGCAGTGGGAAGTCTTGGAAGACAGTGAAAGCAGTTGAGATGTCGGGAGACAGTGAAGGCAGTGGGAGATGTCGGGAGATAGTGAGAAATGTCAGAAGATAGTGAAAACAGTGGGAGATGTCGGAAGACAGTGAAGACATTGGGAGATGGTAAAGACAGAGAAGACAGTGGGAGATGTCAGAAGACAGTGAAGGCAGTGGGTGATTTCAGAAGACAATGAAGGCAGTGGGAGGTGTTGGAAGATGGTGAAGACTGTGGGAGTTGTCAGGAGACAGTGAAGACAGTGGGAGATGTCAGAAGACAGTGAAGGCAGTGGGAGATGTTGAAAGACAGTGAAGGCAGTGGGAGAGGTCAGAAGGCAGTGAATACAGTGGGAGATGTTGAAAACAGTGAAGACAGTGGGAGGTCTTGGAAGTCAGTGAAAGCAGTGGAGATGTTGGGATACAGTTAAAACAGTGGGAGATTTCAGAAGACAGTGTATACAGTGGGAGATGTTGAAAACAGTGAAGGCAGTGGGAGGTGTTGCAGACAGTGAAGACAGTGGGAGTTGTTAGAAGACAGTGAAGACAGTGGGAGTTGTTGGAAGACAGTGAAAGCAGTAGAGATGTTGGGAGACAGTGAAGATAGTGGGAGGTGTTGAAATCAGTGAAGACAGTGGGAGGTGTTGGAAGACAGTGAAAGCAGTGGAGATGTCAGGAGACAGTGAAGACAGTGGAAGATGTTGGAAGACAGTGAAGGCAGAGGGAGATGTTGAAAGACAGTGGAGACAGTGGGAAATGTCAGAAGACAGTGAAGTCAGTGGGAGATGTTGGAAGACAGTGAAGACACTGGGAGGTGTTGGAAGACAGTGAAGACAGTTAGAGGTGTTGAAAACAGTGAAGACAGTGGGAGGTCTTGGAAGACAGTGAAAGCAGTTGAGATGTCGGGAGACAGTGTAGACAGTGAGAGATGTTGGATGACAGTGAAGGCAGTGGGAGATGTTGGAAGACAGTGAAGGCAGTGGGAGATGTTGGAAAACAGGGAAGGCAGTGGGAGGTGCTGAAAACAGTGAAGGCAGTGGGAGGTGATGGATGACAGTGAAAGCAGGGGAGATGTTGTGAGACAGTGACGACAGTGGGAGATGTCAGAAGACAGTGAAGACAGAGGGAGATGTTGAAAGACAGTGAAGGCAGTGGGAGATGTCGAAAGACAGTGAAGACATTGGGAGATGTCAGAAGACAGTGAAGGCAGTGGGAGATGTTGAAAGACAGTAAAGACAGTGGGAGATGTCGAAAGACAGTGGAAAATGTCAGAAGACAGTGAAGACAGTGGGAGATGTCTGAAGACAGAGAAGGCAGTGGGAGATGTCAGAAGACAGTGAATGCAGTGGGAGATGTCAGAAGACAGTGAGGACCGTGGGAGATTTTGAAAGACAGTGAAGACAGTGGGAGGTGTTGCAGACAGTGAAGACTTTGGGAGTTGTTAGAAGACAGTGAAGACAGTGGGAGGTGTTGGAAGACAGTGAAAGCAGTAGAGATGTTGGGAGACAGTGAGGATAGTGGGAGGTGTTGAAAACAGTGAAGGCAGTGGGAGGTCTTGGAAGACAGTGAAAGCGGTTGAGATGTCGGGAGACAGTGAAGACAGTGGGAGATGTTGAAAGACAGTAAAGACAGTGGGAGATGTCGAAAGACAGTGGAAAATGTCAGAAGACAGTGAAGACAGTGGGAGATGTCTGAAGACAGAAGGCAGTGGGAGATGTCAGAAGACAGTGAAGGCAGTGGGAGATGTCAGAAGACAGTGAAGACCATGGGAAATGACGGAAGCCTGTGGGAAATGTGAGAAGACAGTGAAAACAGTGGGAGATGTCAGAAGACAGTGAAGACAGTGGGAGATTTTGAAAGGCAGTGAAGACAGTGGGAGGTGTTGCAGACAGTGAAGACCGTTGGAGTTGTTAGAAGACAGTGAAGACCGTTGGAGTTGTTAGAAGACAGTGAAGACAGTGGGAGGTGTTGGAAGACAGTGAAAGGATTAGAGATTTTGGGAGACAGTGAAGATAGTGGGAGGTGTTGAAAACAGTGAAGACAGTGGGTGGTGTTGGAAGACAGTGAAAGCAGTGGAGATGTCGGGAGACAGTGAAGACAGTGGGAGATGTTGGAAGACAGTGAAAGGAGTAGAGATGTTGGAAGACAGTGAAGACAGTGGGAGAGGTCGGAAGACAGTGAAGACAGTGGGAGATGTCGGAAGACAGTGAAGGCAGTGAGAGATGTCAAAAGACAGTAAAAACAGTGGGAGCTGTCAGAAAACAGTGAAACCAGTGGGGATGTCGGAAGACAGTGAAGACAGTGGGAGATGTCGGAAGACAGTGAAAACAGTGGGAGATGTCGGAAGACAGTGAGAGATGTTGAAAGAAAGTGAAGACAGTGGGAGGTGTTGGAAGACATTGAAAGCAGTGGAGATGTCAGGGGACAGTGAAGACAGTGGGACATTTCAGAAGACAGTGAAGACAGTGGGAGATGTTGAAAGACAGTGGAGATGTCGGAAGACAATGGGAAATGTCAGAAGCCAGTGAAGACAGAGGGAGATGTTGAAAGACAGTGAAGACAGTGGGAGACGTCGGAAGACAATGGGAAATGTCAGAAGACAGTGAAGACAGTCGGAGATGTTGAAAGACAGTGAAGACAGTGGGAGATGTCAGAAGACAATGAAGGCAGTGGTAGATGTCAGAAGACCCTGAAGGCAGTGGTAGATGTCAGAAGACAGTGAAGGCAGTGGTAGATGTCAGAAGACAGTGAAGACAGTGGGAGATGTCAGAAGACAGTGAAGACAGTGGGAGATGTCGGAAGACAGTGAAGAGAGTGGGAGATGTCGTAAGACAGTGAAGACAGTGGGAGATGTCGTAAGACAGTGAAGACAGTGGGAGATGTCGGAAGACAGTGAAGACAGTGGGAGGTGTTGGAAGACAGTGAATACAGTGGGAGATGTCAGAAGACAGTGGGAAACGTCAGAAGACAGTAAAGACAGTGGGAGGTGTCGGAAGACAGTGAAGGCAGTGAGAGATGTCAGAAGACAGTGAAAACAGTGGGAGATGTCGGAAGACAGTGAAGACAGTGGGAGATGTCGAAAGACAGTGGAAAATGTCAGAAGACAGTGAAGACAGTGGGAGATGACAGAAGACAGAGAAGGCAGTGGGAGATGACAGAAGACAGTGAAGGCAGTGGGAGATGTCAGAAGACAGTGAAGACAGTGGGAAATGTTGGAAGCCTGTGGGAAATGTCAGAAGACAGTGAAAACAGTGGGAGATGTGAGAAGACAGTGAAGACAGTGGGAGATTTTGAAAGACAGTGAAGACAGTGGGAGGTGTTACAGACAGTGAAGATAGTGGGAGGTGTTGAAAACAGTGAAGACAGTGGGAGGTGTTGGAAGACAGTGAAAGCAGTGGAGATGTCGGGAGACAGTGAAGACAGTGGGAGATGTTGGAAGACAGTGAAGGCAGTGGGAGATGTTGGAAGACAGTGAAGGCAGTGGGTGATATTGGAAAACAGGGAAGGCAGTGGGAGGTGTTGAAAACAGTGAAGACAGTGGGAGGTGATGAATGACAGTGAAAGCAGTGGAGATGTTGGGAGACAGTGAAGACAGTGGGAGATGTCGGAAGACAGTGAAGACAGTGGGAGGTGTTGGAAGACAGTGAATACAGTGGGAGATGTCAGAAGACAGTGGGAAAAGTCAGAAGACAGTATAGACAGTGGGAGGTGTCGGAAGACAGTGAAGGCAGTGAGAGATGTCAGAAGACAGTGAAAACAGTGGGAGATGTCAGAAAACAGTGAAACCAGTGGGAGATGTCGGAAGACAGTGAAGACAGTGGGAGATGTCAGAAGACAGTGAAGACAGTGGGAGATGTCAGAAGACAGTGAAGACAGTGGGAGATGTCGAAAGACAGTGGAAAATGTCAGAAGACAGTGAAGACAGTGGGAGATGTCTGAAGACAGAGAAGGCAGTGGGAGATGTCAGAAGACAGTGAAGGCAGTGGGAGATGTCAGAAGACAGTGAAGACCGTGGGAAATGACGTAAGCCTGTGGGAAATGTGAGAAGACAGTGAAAACAGTGGGAGATGTCAGAAGACAGTGAAGACAGTCGGAGATTTTGAAGGGCAATGAAGACAGTGGGAGGTTTTACAGACAGTGAAGACCGTTGGAGTTGTTAGAAGACAGTAAAGACCGTTGGAGTTGTTAGAAGACAGTGAAGACAGTGGGAGGTGTTGGAAGACAGTGAAAGGAGTAGAGATGTTGGGAGACAGTGAAGACAGTGGGAGGTGTTGAAAACAGTGAAGACAGTGGGAGGTGTTGGAAGACAGTGAAAGCAGTGGAGATGTCGGGAGACAGTGAAGACAGTGGGAGATGTTGGAAGACAGTGAAAGGAGTAGAGATGTTGGAAGACAGTGAAGACAGTGGGAGAGGTCGGAAGACAGTGAAGACAGTGGGAGATGTCAGAAGACAGTGAAGACAGTGGGAGATGTCAGAAGACAGTGAAGACAGTGGGAGATGTCGAAAGACAGTGGAAAATGTCAGAAGACAGTGAAGACAGTGGGAGATGTCAGAAGACAGAGAAGGCAGTGGGAGATGTCAGAAGACAGTGAAGGCTGTGGGAGATGTCAGAAGACAGTGAAGACAGTGGAAAATGTTGGAAGCCTGTGGGAAATGTGAGAAGACAGTGAAAACAGTGGGAGATGTCAGAAGACAGTGAAGACAGTGGGAGATGTTGAAAGACAGTAAAGACAGTGGGAGATGTCGAAAGACAGTGGAAAATGTCAGAAGACAGTGAAGACAGTGGGAGATGTCTGAAGACAGAGAAGGCAGTGGGAGATGTCAGAAGACAGTGAATGCAGTGGGAGATGTCAGAAGACAGTGAGGACCGTGGGAGATTTTGAAAGACAGTGAAGACAGTGGGAGGTGTTGCAGACAGTGAAGACAGTGGGAGTTGTTAGAAGACAGTGAAGACAGTGGGAGGTGTTGGAAGACAGTGAAAGCAGTGGAGATGTCGGGAGACAGTGAAGACAGTGGGAGATGTTGGAAGACCGTGAAAGGAGTAGAGATGTTGGAAGACAGTGAAGACAGTGGGAGAGGTCGGAAGACAGTGAAGACAGTGGGAGATGTCGGAAGACAGTGAAGGCAGTGAGAGATGTCAAAAGACAGTAAAAACAGTGGGAGCTGTCAGAAAACAGTGAAACCAGTGGGAGATGTCGGAAGACAGTGAAGACAGTGGGAGATGTCGGAAGACAGTGAAAACAGTGGGAGATGTCGGAAGACAGTGAAGACAGTGAGAGATGTTGAAAGAAAGTGAAGACAGTGGGAGGTGTTGGAAGACATTGAAAGCAGTGGAGATGTCAGGGGACAGTGAAGACAGTGGGACATTTCAGAAGACAGTGAAGACAGTGGAAGATGTTGAAAGACAGTGGAGATGTCGGAAGACAATGGGAAATGTCAGAAGCCAGTGAAGACGGAGGGAGATGTTGAAAGACAGTGAAGACAGTGGGAGATGTCGGAAGACAGTGAAGACAGAGGGAGATGTTGAAAGACAGTGAAGACAGTGGGAGACGTCGGAAGACAATGGGAAATGTCAGAAGACAGTGAAGACAGTCGGAGATGTTGAAAGACAGTGAAGACAGTGGGAGATGTCAGAAGACAATGAAGGCAGTGGTAGATGTCAGAAGACAGTGAAGGCAGTGGTAGATGTCAGAAGACAGTGAAGGCAGTGGTAGATGTCAGAAGACAGTGAAGACAGTGGGAGATGTCAGAAGACAGTGAAGACAGTGGGAGATGTCGGAAGACAGTGAAGAGAGTGGGAGATGTCGGAAGACAGTGAAGACAGTGGGAGGTGTTGGAAGACAGTGAATACAGTGGGAGATGTCAGAAGACAGTGGGAAAAGTCAGAAGACAGTAAAGACAGTGGGAGGTGTCGGAAGACAGTGAAGGCAGTGAGAGATGTCAGAAGACAGTGAAAACAGTGGGAGATGTCAGAAAACAGTGAAACCAGTGGGAGATGTCGGAAGACAGTGAAGACAGTGGGAGATGTCAGAAGACAGTGAAGACAGTGGGAGATGTCAGAAGACAGTGAAGACAGTGGGAGATTTCGAAAGACAGTGGAAAATGTCAGAAGACAGTGAAGACAGTGGGAGATGTCTGTAAACAGAGAAGGCAGTGGGAGATGTCAGAAGACAGTGAAGGCAGTGGGAGATGTCAGAAGACAGTGAAGACCGTGGGAATTGACGGAAGCCTGTGGGAAATGTGAGAAGACAGTGAAAACAGTGGGAGATGTCAGAAGACAGTGAAGACAGTGGGAGATTTTGAAGGACAATGAAGACAGTGGGAGGTGTTAAAGACAGTGAAGACCGTTGGAGTTGTTAGAAGACAGTGAAGACCGTTGGAGTTGTTATAAGACAGTGAAGACCGTTGGAGTTGTTAGAAGACAGTGAAGACAGTGGGAGGTGTTGGAAGACAGTGAAAGGAGTAGAGATGTTGGGAGACAGTGAAGATAGTGGGAGGTGTTGAAAACAGTGAAGACAGTGGGAGGTGTTGGAAGACAGTGAAAGCAGTGGAGATGTCGGGAGACAGTGAAGACAGTGGGAAATGTTGGAAGACAGTGAAAGGAGTAGAGATGTTGGAAGACAGTGGGAGAGGTCGGAAGACAGTGAAGACAGTGGGAGATGATGGAAGACAGTGAAGGCAGTGAGAGATGTCAAAAGACAGTAAAAACAGTGGGAGCTGTCAGAAAACAGTGAAACCAGTGGGAGGTGTCGGAAGACAGTGAAGACAGTGGGAGATGTCGGAAGACAGTGAAAACAGTGGGAGATGTCGGAAGACAGTGAAGACAGTGAGAGATGTTGAAAGAAAGTGAAGACAGTGGGAGGTGTTGGAAGACATTGAAAGCAGTGGAGATGTCAGGGGACAGTGAAGACAGTGGGACATTTCAGAAGACAGTGAAGACAGTGGGAGATGTTGAAAGACAGTGGAGATGTCGGAAGACAATGGGAAATGTCAGAAGCCAGTGAAGACAGAGGGAGATGTTGAAAGACAGTGAAGACAGTGGGAGATGTCGGAAGACAGTGAAGACAGAGGGAGATGTTGAAAGACAGTGAAGACAGTGGGAGACGTCGGAAGACAATGGGAAATGTCAGAAGACAGTGAAGACAGTCGGAGATGTTGAAAGACAGTGAAGACAGTGGGAGATGTCAGAAGACAATGAAGGCAGTGGTAGATGTCAGAAGACAGTGAAGGCAGTGGTAGATGTCAGAAGACAGTGAAGGCAGTGGTAGATGTCAGAAGACAGTGAAGACAGTGGGAGATGTCGGAAGACAGTGAAGACAGTCGGAGATGTTGAAAGACAGTGAAGACAGTGGGAGATGTCAGAAGACAATGAAGGCAGTGGTAGATGTCAGAAGACAGTGAAGGCAGTGGTAGATGTCAGAAGACAGTGAAGACAGTGGGAGATGTCAGAAGATAGTGGGAAATGTCAGAAGACAGTGAAGACAGTGGGAGATTTCAGAAGACAGTGAAGGCAGTGGGAGATTGCAGTAGACAGTGAAGGCAATGGGAGATCTCGAAAGACAGTGGGAGATGTTGGAACACAGTGAAGGCAGTGGGGGATGTCAGAAGACAGTGAAGACAGTGGGAGATGTCGGAAGACAGTGAAGACAGTGGGAGATGTCGTAAGACAGTGAAGACAGTGGGAGATGTCATAAGACAGTGAAGACAGTGGGAGATGTCGGAAGACAGTGAAGGCAGTGGGAGGTGTTGGAAGACAGTGAATACAGTGGGAGATGTCAGAAGACAGTTGGAAAAGTCAGAAGACAGTAAAGACAGTGGGAGGTGTCGGAAGACAGTGAAGGCAGTGAGAGATGTCAGAAGACAGTGAAAACAGTGGGAGATGTCAGAAAACAGTGAAAACAGTGGGAGATGTCGGAAGACAGTGAAGACAGTGGGAGATGTCAGAAGACAGTGAAGACAGTGGGAGATGTCAGAAGACAGTGAAGACAGTGGGAGATGTCGAAAGACAGTGGAAAATGTCAGAAGACAGTGAAGACAGTGGGAGATGTCAGAAGACAGAGAAGGCAGTGGGAGATGTCAGAAGACAGTGAAGGCTGTGGGAGATGTCAGAAGACAGTGAAGACAGTGGAAAATGTTGGAAGCCTGTGGGAAATGTGAGAAGACAGTGAAAACAGTGGGAGATGTCAGAAGACAGTGAAGACAGTGGGAGATTTTGAAAGACAGTGAAGACTGTGGGAGGTGTTACAGACAGTGAAGACAGTGGGAGTTGTTAGAAGACAGTGAAGACAGTGGGAGGTGTTGGAAGACAGTGAAAGCAGTAGAGATGTTGGGAGACAGTGAAGATAGTGGGAGGTGTTGAAAACAGTGAAGACAGTGGGAGGTGTTGGAAGACAGTTAAGGCAGTGAGAGATGTCAGAAGACAGTGAAAACAGTGGGAGATGTCAGAAAACAGTGAAACCAGTGGGAGATGTCGGAAGACAGCGAAGACAGTGGGAGATGTCAGAAGACAGTGAAGACAGTGGGAGATGTCAGAAGACAGAGAAGGCAGTGGGAGATGTCAGAAGACAGTGAAGGCAGTGGGAGATGTCAGAAGACAGTGAAGACAGTGGGAAATGTCGGAAGCCTGTGGGAAATGTCAGAAGACAGTGAAAACAGTGGGAGATGTCAGAAGACAGTGAAGACAGTGGGAGATTTTGAAAGACAGTGAAGACAGTGGGAGGTGTTACAGACAGTGAAGACAGTGGGAGTTGTTAGAAGACAGTGAAGACAGTGGGAGGTGTTGGAAGACAGTGAAAGCAGTAGAGATGTTGGGAGACAGTGAAGATAGTGGGAGGTGTTAAAAACAGTGAAGACAGTGGGAGGTGTTGGAAGACAGTGAAAGCAGTGGAGATGTCGGGAGACAGTGAAGACAGTGGGAGATGTTGGAAGACAGTGGAGGCAGTGGGAGATGTTGGAAGACAGTGAAGGCAGTGGGAGATGTTGGAAAACAGGGAAGGCAGTGGGAGGTGTTGAAAACAGTGAAGACAGTGGGAGGTGATGAATGACAGTGAAAGCAGTGGAGATGTTGGGAGACAGTGAAGACAGTGGGAGATGTCAGAAGACAGTGAATACAGAGGGAGATGTTGAAAGACAGTGAAGGCAGTGGGAGATGTCGAAAGACCATGAAGACAGTGGGAGGTGTCGGCAGACAGTGGGAAATATCAGAAGACAGTGAAGTCAGTGATAGATGTTGAAAGGCAGTAAAGACAGTGGGAGATGTCAGAAGACAATGAAATCACTGGGAGATGTCAGAAGACAATGAAGGCAGTGGGAGATGTCAGAAGACAGTGAAGGCAGCAGGAGATATCGGAAGACAGTGAAGGCAGTGGGAGGTGTTGGAAGATAGTAAAGACAGAGGGAGATGTCGGGAGACAGTGAAGGCAGTGGGAGATGTCGGGAGAGAGTGATGACATTTGCAGATGTCGGAAGAAAGTGAGAAATGTCAGAAGACAGTGAAGACAGTGGGAGGTGTTGGAAGACAGTGAAGACAGTGGGAGATGGTAAAGACAGTGAAGACAGTGGGAGATGTCAGAAGACAGTGAAGGCAGTGGGTGATTTCAGAAGACAATGAAGGCAGTGGGAGGTGTTGGAAGATGGTGAAGACAATGGGAGTTGTCGGGAAACAGTGAAGAAAGTGGGAGATGTCAGAAGACAGTGAAGGCAGTGGGAGATGTTGAAAGACAGTGAAGGCAGTGGGAGAGGTCAGAAGAGAGTGAATACAGTGGGAGATGTTGAAAACAGTGAAGACAGTGGGAGGTCTTGGAAGTCAGTGAAAGCAGTGGAGATGTTGGGATACAGTTAAAACAGTGGGAGATTTCAGAAGACAGTGTAGTCAGTGGGAGATGTTGAAAACAGTGAAGGCAGTGGGAGGTGTTGCAGACAGTGAAGACAGTGGGAGTTGTTAGAAGACAGTGAAGACAGTGGGAGATGTTGGAAGACAGTGAAGACATTGGGAGATGGTAAAGACAGTGAAGACAGTGGGAGATGTCAGAAGACAGTGAAGGCAGTGGTAGATGTCAGAAGACAGTGAAGACAGTGGGAGATGTCAGAAGATAGTGGGAAATGTCAGAAGACAGTGAAGACAGTGGGAGATTTCAGAAGACAGTGAAGGCAGTGGGAGATTGCAGTAGACAGTGAAGGCAATGGGAGATCTCGAAAGACAGTGGGAGATGTTGGAACACAGTGAAGGCAGTGGGGGATGTCAGAAGACAGTGAAGACAGTGGGAGATGTCGGAAGACAGTGAAGACAGTGGGAGATGTCGTAAGACAGTGAAGACAGTGGGAGATGTCATAAGACAGTGAAGACAGTGGGAGATGTCGGAAGACAGTGAAGGCAGTGGGAGGTGTTGGAAGACAGTGAATACAGTGGGAGATGTCAGAAGACAGTTGGAAAAGTCAGAAGACAGTAAAGACAGTGGGAGGTGTCGGAAGACAGTGAAGGCAGTGAGAGATGTCAGAAGACAGTGAAAACAGTGGGAGATGTCAGAAAACAGTGAAAACAGTGGGAGATGTCGGAAGACAGTGAAGACAGTGGGAGATGTCAGAAGACAGTGAAGACAGTGGGAGATGTCAGAAGACAGTGAAGACAGTGGGAGATGTCGAAAGACAGTGGAAAATGTCAGAAGACAGTGAAGACAGTGGGAGATGTCAGAAGACAGAGAAGGCAGTGGGAGATGTCAGAAGACAGTGAAGGCTGTGGGAGATGTCAGAAGACAGTGAAGACAGTGGAAAATGTTGGAAGCCTGTGGGAAATGTGAGAAGACAGTGAAAACAGTGGGAGATGTCAGAAGACAGTGAAGACAGTGGGAGATTTTGAAAGACAGTGAAGACTGTGGGAGGTGTTACAGACAGTGAAGACAGTGGGAGTTGTTAGAAGACAGTGAAGACAGTGGGAGGTGTTGGAAGACAGTGAAAGCAGTAGAGATGTTGGGAGACAGTGAAGATAGTGGGAGGTGTTGAAAACAGTGAAGACAGTGGGAGGTGTTGGAAGACAGTGAAGGCAGTGAGAGATGTCAGAAGACAGTGAAAACAGTGGGAGATGTCAGAAAACAGTGAAACCAGTGGGAGATGTCGGAAGACAGCGAAGACAGTGGGAGATGTCAGAAGACAGTGAAGACAGTGGGAGATGTCAGAAGACAGAGAAGGCAGTGGGAGATGTCAGAAGACAGTGAAGGCAGTGGGAGATGTCAGAAGACAGTGAAGACAGTGGGAAATGTCGGAAGCCTGTGGGAAATGTCAGAAGACAGTGAAAACAGTGGGAGATGTCAGAAGACAGTGAAGACAGTGGGAGATTTTGAAAGACAGTGAAGACAGTGGGAGGTGTTACAGACAGTGAAGACAGTGGGAGTTGTTAGAAGACAGTGAAGACAGTGGGAGGTGTTGGAAGACAGTGAAAGCAGTAGAGATGTTGGGAGACAGTGAAGATAGTGGGAGGTGTTAAAAACAGTGAAGACAGTGGGAGGTGTTGGAAGACAGTGAAAGCAGTGGAGATGTCGGGAGACAGTGAAGACAGTGGGAGATGTTGGAAGACAGTGGAGGCAGTGGGAGATGTTGGAAGACAGTGAAGGCAGTGGGAGATGTTGGAAAACAGGGAAGGCAGTGGGAGGTGTTGAAAACAGTGAAGACAGTGGGAGGTGATGAATGACAGTGAAAGCAGTGGAGATGTTGGGAGACAGTGAAGACAGTGGGAGATGTCAGAAGACAGTGAATACAGAGGGAGATGTTGAAAGACAGTGAAGGCAGTGGGAGATGTCGAAAGACCATGAAGACAGTGGGAGGTGTCGGCAGACAGTGGGAAATATCAGAAGACAGTGAAGTCAGTGATAGATGTTGAAAGGCAGTAAAGACAGTGGGAGATGTCAGAAGACAATGAAATCACTGGGAGATGTCAGAAGACAATGAAGGCAGTGGGAGATGTCAGAAGACAGTGAAGGCAGCAGGAGATATCGGAAGACAGTGAAGGCAGTGGGAGGTGTTGGAAGATAGTAAAGACAGAGGGAGATGTCGGGAGACAGTGAAGGCAGTGGGAGATGTCGGGAGAGAGTGATGACATTTGCAGATGTCGGAAGAAAGTGAGAAATGTCAGAAGACAGTGAAGACAGTGGGAGGTGTTGGAAGACAGTGAAGACAGTGGGAGATGGTAAAGACAGTGAAGACAGTGGGAGATGTCAGAAGACAGTGAAGGCAGTGGGTGATTTCAGAAGACAATGAAGGCAGTGGGAGGTGTTGGAAGATGGTGAAGACAATGGGAGTTGTCGGGAAACAGTGAAGAAAGTGGGAGATGTCAGAAGACAGTGAAGGCAGTGGGAGATGTTGAAAGACAGTGAAGGCAGTGGGAGAGGTCAGAAGAGAGTGAATACAGTGGGAGATGTTGAAAACAGTGAAGACAGTGGGAGGTCTTGGAAGTCAGTGAAAGCAGTGGAGATGTTGGGATACAGTTAAAACAGTGGGAGATTTCAGAAGACAGTGTAGTCAGTGGGAGATGTTGAAAACAGTGAAGGCAGTGGGAGGTGTTGCAGACAGTGAAGACAGTGGGAGTTGTTAGAAGACAGTGAAGACAGTGGGAGATGTTGGAAGACAGTGAAGACATTGGGAGATGGTAAAGACAGTGAAGACAGTGGGAGATGTCAGAAGACAGTGAAGGCAGTGGGTGATTTCAGAAGACAATGAAGGCAGTGGGAGGTGTTGGAAGATGGTGAAGACTGTGGGAGTTGTCAGGAGACAGTGAAGACAGTGGGAGATGTTAGAAGACAGTGAAGGCAGTGGGAGATGTTGAAAGACAGTGAAGGCAGTGGCAGAGGTCAGAAGGCAGTGAATACAGTGGGAGATGTTGAAAGACAGTGAAGACAGTGGGAGGTCTTGTAAGTCAGTGAAAGCAGTGGAGATGTTGGGATACAGTTAAAACAGTGGGAGATTTCAGAAGACAGTGTATACAGTGGGAGATGTTGAAAACAGTGAAGGCAGTGGTAGGTGTTGCAGACAGTGAAGACAGTGGGAGTTGTTAGAAGACAGTGAAGACAGTGGGAGTTGTTGGAAGACAGTGAAAGCAGTAGAGATGTTGGGAGACAGTGAAGATAGTGGTAGGTGTTGAAAACAGTGAAGGCAGTGGGAGGTGTTGGAAGACAGTGAAAACAGTGGAGATGTCAGGAGACAGTGAAGACAGTGGGAGATGTTTGATGACAGTGAAGGCAGAGGGAGATGTTGAAAGACAGTGGAGGCAGTGGGAGATGTTGAAAGACAGTGAAGACAGTGGGAGGTGTCGGCAGACAGTGGGAAATGTCAGAAGACAGTGAAGTCAGTGGGCGATGTTGGAAGACAGTGAAGACACTGGGAGGTGTTGGAAGACAGTGAAGACAGTTAGAGGTGTTGAAAACAGTGAAGACAGTGGGAGGTCTTGGAAGACAGTGAAAGCAGTTGAGATGTCGGGAGACAGTGTAGACAGTGAGAGATGTTGGATGACAGTGAAGGCAGTGGGAGATGTTGGAAGACAGTGAAGGCAGTGGGAGATGTCAGAAGACAGTGAAGACAGAGGGAGATGTTGAAAGGCAGTGAAGGCAGTGGGAGATGTCGAAAGACAGTGAAGACAGTGGGAGATGTCAGAAGACAGGGAAGGCAGTGGGAGGTTCTGAAAACGGTGAAGACAGTGGGAGATGTCGAAAGACAGTGGAAAATGTCAGAAGACAGTGAAGACATTGGGAGATGTCTGAAGACAGAGAAGGCAGTGGGAGATGTCAGAAGACAGTGAAGGCAGTGGGAGATGTCAGAAGACAGTGAAGACCGTGGGAAATGTCGGAAGCCTGTGGGAAATGTCAGAAGACAGTGAAAACAGTGGGAGATGCCAGAAGACAGTGAAGACAGTGGGAGATTTTGAAAGACAGTGAAGACAGTGGGAGGTGTTGCAAACAGTGAAGACAGTGGGAGTTGTTAGAAGACAGTGAAGATAGTGGGAGGTGTTGACAACAGTGAAGGCCGTTGGAGGTCTTGTAAGACAGTGAAAGCAGTTGAGATGTCGGGAGACAGTGATGACAGTGGGAGATGTTGAAAGACAGTAAAGACAGTGGGAGATGTCAGAAGACAATGAAATCACTGGAATATGTCAGAAGTCAAT
This sequence comes from Carcharodon carcharias, assembly GCF_017639515.1. Taxonomy (NCBI): domain Eukaryota; kingdom Metazoa; phylum Chordata; class Chondrichthyes; order Lamniformes; family Lamnidae; genus Carcharodon; species Carcharodon carcharias. The sequence goes on from NC_054471.1 coordinate 9,929,405, forward strand.
GAAGACAGTGGGATATGTCAGAAGACAGTGAAGGCAGTGGGAGATGTCAGAAGACAGTGAAGGCAGTGGGTGATTTCAGAAGACAATGAAGGCAGTGGGAGGCGTTGGAAGATGGTGAAGACTGTGGGAGTTGTCAGGAGACAGTGAAGACAGTGGGAGATGTTGGAAGACAGTGAAGGCAGTGGGAAATGTTGGAAAACAGGGAAGGCAGTGGGAGGTGATGGATGACAGTGAAGGCAGTGGGAGATGTCGAAAGACCATGAAGACAGTGGGAGGTGTCGACAGACAGTGGGAAATGGCAGAAGACAGTGAAGGCAGTGGGAGATGTCAGAAGACAGTGAAGACCGTGGGAAATGTCGGAAGCCTGTGGGAAATGTCAGAAGACAGTGAAAACAGTGGGAGATGTGAGAAGACAGTGAAGACAGTGGGAGATTTTGAAAGACAGTGAAGACAGTGGGAGGTGTTGGAAGACAGTGGGAAATGTCAGAAGACAGTGAAGTCAGTGGGAGATGTTGGTAGACAGTGAAGACACTGGGAGGTGTTGGAAGACAGTGAAAACAGTTAGAGGTGTTGAAAACAGTGAAGACAGTGGGAGATGTTGAAAGACAGTAAAGACAGTGGGAGATGTTGAAAGACAGTGAAGGCAGTGGGCGATGTCAGAAGGCAGTGAATACAGTGGGAGATGTTGAAAGACAGTGAAGACAGTGGGAGGTCTTGGAAGTCAGTGAAAGCAGTGGAGATGTTGGGATACAGTTAAAACAGTGGGATATTTCAGAAGACAGTGTATACAGTGGGAGATGTTGAAAACAGTGAAGGCAGTGCGAGATGTTGAAAGACAGTGAAGGCAGTGGGCGATGTCAGAAGGCAGTGAATACAGTGGGAGATGTTGGAAGACAGTGAAAGCAGTAGAGATGTTGGGAGACAGTGAAGATAGTGGGAGGTGCTGAAAACAGTGAAGACAGTGGGAGGTGTTGGAAGACAGTGAAAGCAGTGGAGATGTCAGGAGACAATGAAGACAGTGGGAGATGTTGGATGACAGTGAAGGCAGAGGGAGATGTTGAAAGACAGTGGAGGCAGTGGGAGATGTCGAAAGACAGTGAAGACAGTGGGAGGTGTCGGCAGACAGTGGGAAATGTCAGAAGACAGTGAAGTCAGTGGGAGATGTTGGAAGACAGTGAAGACACTGGGAGGTGTTGGAAGACAGTGAGGACAGTTAGAGGTGTTGAAAACAGTGAAGACAGTGGGAGATCTTGGAAGACTGTGAAAGCAGTTCAGATGTCGGGAGACAGTGTAGACAGTGGGAGATGTTGGAAGACAGTGAAGGCAGTGGGAGATGTTGGAAAACAGGGAAGGCAGTGGGAGGTGCTGAAAACGGTGAAGACAGTGGGAGGTGATGGATGACAGTGAAAGCAGGGGAGATGTTGGGAGACAGTGAACACAGTGGGAGATGTCAGAAGACAGTGAAGACAGAGGGAGATGTTGAAAGATAGTAAAGGCAGTGGGAGATGTCGAAAGACAGTGAAGACAGTGGGAGATGTCAGAAGACAGTGAAGACAGTGGGAGATGGTGAAAGACAGTAAAGACAGTGGGAGATGTCGAAAGACAGTGGAAAATGTCAGAAGACAGTGAAATCAGTGGGAGATGTCGGAAGACAGAGAAGGCAGTGGGAGATGTCAGAAGACAGTGAAGGCAGTGGGAGATGTCAGAAGACAGTGAAGACCGTGGGAAATGTCGGAAGCCTGTGGGAAATGTCAGAAGACAGTGAAAACAATGGGAGATGTCAGAAGACAGTGAAGACAGTGGGAGTTTTGAAAGACAGTAAAGACAGTGGGAGGTGTTGCAGACACTGAAGACAGTGGGAGTTGTTAGAAGACAGTGAAGACAGTGGGAGGTGTTGGAAGACAGTGAAAGCAGTAGAGATGTTGGGAGACACTGAAGATAGTGGGAGGTGTTGAAAACAGTGAAGGCAGTAGGAGGTCTTGGAAGACAGTGAAAGCAGTTGAGATGTCGGGAGACAGTGAAGACAGTGGGAGATGTTGAAAGACAGTAAAGACAGTGGGAGATGTCAGAAGACAATGAAATCACTGGGACATGTCAGAAGACAATGAAGACAGTGGGAGATGTCAGAAGACAGTGAAGGCAATGGGAGATGTCAGAAGACAGTGAAGGCAGTGGGTGATTTCAGAAGACAATGAAGGCAGTGGGAGGTGTTGGAAGATGGTGAAGACTGTGGGAGTTTTCAGGAGACAGTGAAGACAGTGGGAGATGTTGGAAGACAGTGAAGGCAGTGGGAGATGTTGGAAAACAGGGAAGGCAGTGGGAGGTGATGGATGACAGTGAAAGCAGTGGAGATGTTGGGAGAAAGTGAACACAGTGGGAGATGTCAGAAGACAGTGAAGACAGAGGGAGATGTTGAAAGACAGTGAAGGCAGTGGGAGATGTCGAAAGACCATGAAGACAGTGGGAGGTGTCGGCAGACAGTGTGAAATGGCAGAAGACAGTGAAGTCAGTGGGAGATGTTGGAAGACAGTGAAGACATTGGGAGATGGTAAAGACAGTGAAGACAGTGGGAGATGTCAGAAGACAGTGAAGGCAGTGGGCGATTTCAGAAGACAATGAAGGCAGTGGGCGGTGTTGGAAGATGGTGAAGACTGTGGGAGTTGTCAGGAGACAGTGAAGACAGTGGGAGATGTCAGAAGACAGTGAAGGCAGTGGGAGATGTTGAAAGACAGTGAAGGCAGTGGGAGAGGTCAGAAGGCAGTGAATACAGTGGGAGATGTTGAAAACAGTGAAGACAGTGCGAGGTCTTGGAAGTCAGTGAAAGCAGTGGAGATGTTGGGATACAGTTAAAACAGTGGGATATTTCAGAAGACAGTGTATACAGTGTGGGATGTTGAATACAGTGAAGGCAGTGGGAGGTGTTGCAGACAGTGAAGACAGTGGGAGTTGTTAGAAGACAGTGAAGACAGTGGGAGTTGTTGGAAGACAGTGAAAGCAGTGGAGATGTCGGGAGACAGTGAAGATAGTGGTAGGTGTTGAAAACTGTGAAGACAGTGGGAGATGTTAGAAGACAGTGAAGACAGTGGGAGTTGTTGGAAGACAGTGAAAGCAGTAGAGATGTTGGGAGACAGTGAAGATAGTGGTAGGTGTTGAAAACAGTGAAGACAGTGGGAGATGTTGGAAGACAGTGATGGCAGAGGGAGATGTTGAAAGACAGTGGAGGCAGTGGGCGATGTCAAAAGACAGTGAAGACAGTGGGAGATTTCGGCAGACAGTGGGAAATGTCAGAAGACAGTGAAGTCAGTGGGAGATGTTGGAAGACAGTGAAGACACTGGGAGGTGTTGGAAGACAGTGAAGGCAGAGGGAGATGTTGAAAGACAGTGGAGGCAGTGGGAGATGTCGAAAGACAGTGAAGACTTTGGGAGATGTCGGCAGACAGTGGGAAATGTCACAAGACAGTGAAGTCAGTGGGAGATGTTGGAAGACAGTGAAGACACTGGGAGGTGTTGGAAGACAGTGAAGACAGTTAGAGGTGTTGAAAACAGTGAAGACAGTGGGAGGTCTTGGAAGACAGTGAAAGCAGTTGAGATGTCGGAAGACAGTGTAGACAGTGGGAGATTTTGGATGACAGTGAAGGAAGTGGGAGATGTTGGAAGACAGTGAAGGCAGTGGGAGATGTTGGAAAACAGGGAAGGCAGTGGGAGATGTTGGATGACAGTGAAGGCAGTGGGAGATGTTGGAAGACAGTGAAGGCAGTGGGAGATGTTGGAAAACAGGGAAGGCAGTAGAGATGTTGGGAGACAGTGAAGATAGTGGGAGGTGTTGAAAACAGTGAAGGCAGTGGGAGGTCTTGGAAGACAGTGAAAGCAGTTGAGATGTCGGGAGACAGTGAAGACAGTGGGAGATGTTGAAAGACAGTAAAGACAGTGGGAGATGTCAGAAGACAATGAAATCACTGGGAGATGTCAGAAGACAATGAAGACAGTGGGAGATGTCAGAAGACAGTGAAGGCAATGCGAGATGTCAGAAGACAGTGAAGACAGTGGGAAATGTCGGAAGCCTGTGGGAAATGTCAGAAGACAGTGAAAACAGTGGGAGATGTCAGAAGACAGTGAAGACAGTGGGAGATTTTGAAAGACAGTGAAGACAGTGGGAGGTGTTACAGACAGTGAAGACAGTGGGAGTTGTTAGAAGACAGTGAAGACAGTGGGAGGTGTTGGAAGACAGTGAAAGCAGTAGAGATGTTGGGAGACAGTGAAGATAGTGGGAGGTGTTAAAAACAGTGAAGACAGTGGGAGGTGTTGGAAGACAGTGAAAGCAGTGGAGATGTCGGGAGACAGTGAAGACAGTGGGAGATGTTGGAAGACAGTGGAGGCAGTGGGAGATGTTGGAAGACAGTGAAGGCAGTGGGAGATGTTGGAAAACAGGGAAGGCAGTGGGAGGTGTTGAAAACAGTGAAGACAGTGGGAGGTGATGAATGACAGTGAAAGCAGTGGAGATGTTGGGAGACAGTGAAGACAGTGGGAGATGTCAGAAGACAGTGAATACAGAGGGAGATGTTGAAAGACAGTGAAGGCAGTGGGAGATGTCGAAAGACCATGAAGACAGTGGGAGGTGTCGGCAGACAGTGGGAAATATCAGAAGACAGTGAAGTCAGTGATAGATGTTGAAAGGCAGTAAAGACAGTGGGAGATGTCAGAAGACAATGAAATCACTGGGAGATGTCAGAAGACAATGAAGGCAGTGGGAGATGTCAGAAGACAGTGAAGGCAGCAGGAGATATCGGAAGACAGTGAAGGCAGTGGGAGGTGTTGGAAGATAGTAAAGACAGAGGGAGATGTCGGGAGACAGTGAAGGCAGTGGGAGATGTCGGGAGAGAGTGATGACATTTGCAGATGTCGGAAGAAAGTGAGAAATGTCAGAAGACAGTGAAGACAGTGGGAGGTGTTGGAAGACAGTGAAGACAGTGGGAGATGGTAAAGACAGTGAAGACAGTGGGAGATGTCAGAAGACAGTGAAGGCAGTGGGTGATTTCAGAAGACAATGAAGGCAGTGGGAGGTGTTGGAAGATGGTGAAGACAATGGGAGTTGTCGGGAAACAGTGAAGAAAGTGGGAGATGTCAGAAGACAGTGAAGGCAGTGGGAGATGTTGAAAGACAGTGAAGGCAGTGGGAGAGGTCAGAAGAGAGTGAATACAGTGGGAGATGTTGAAAACAGTGAAGACAGTGGGAGGTCTTGGAAGTCAGTGAAAGCAGTGGAGATGTTGGGATACAGTTAAAACAGTGGGAGATTTCAGAAGACAGTGTAGTCAGTGGGAGATGTTGAAAACAGTGAAGGCAGTGGGAGGTGTTGCAGACAGTGAAGACAGTGGGAGTTGTTAGAAGACAGTGAAGACAGTGGGAGATGTTGGAAGACAGTGAAGACATTGGGAGATGGTAAAGACAGTGAAGACAGTGGGAGATGTCAGAAGACAGTGAAGGCAGTGGGTGATTTCAGAAGACAATGAAGGCAGTGGGAGGTGTTGGAAGATGGTGAAGACTGTGGGAGTTGTCAGGAGACAGTGAAGACAGTGGGAGATGTTGGAAGACAGTGAAGGCAGTGGGAGATGTTGAAAGACAGTGAAGGCAGTGGCAGAGGTCAGAAGGCAGTGAATACAGTGGGAGATGTTGAAAGACAGTGAAGACAGTGGGAGGTCTTGTAAGTCAGTGAAAGCAGTGGAGATGTTGGGATACAGTTAAAACAGTGGGAGATTTCAGAAGACAGTGTATACAGTGGGAGATGTTGAAAACAGTGAAGGCAGTGGTAGGTGTTGCAGACAGTGAAGACAGTGGGAGTTGTTAGAAGACAGTGAAGACAGTGGGAGTTGTTGGAAGACAGTGAAAGCAGTAGAGATGTTGGGAGACAGTGAAGATAGTGGTAGGTGTTGAAAACAGTGAAGGCAGTGGGAGGTGTTGGAAGACAGTGAAAACAGTGGAGATGTCAGGAGACAGTGAAGACAGTGGGAGATGTTTGATGACAGTGAAGGCAGAGGGAGATGTTGAAAGACAGTGGAGGCAGTGGGAGATGTTGAAAGACAGTGAAGACAGTGGGAGGTGTCGGCAGACAGTGGGAAATGTCAGAAGACAGTGAAGTCAGTGGGCGATGTTGGAAGACAGTGAAGACACTGGGAGGTGTTGGAAGACAGTGAAGACAGTTAGAGGTGTTGAAAACAGTGAAGACAGTGGGAGGTCTTGGAAGACAGTGAAAGCAGTTGAGATGTCGGGAGACAGTGTAGACAGTGAGAGATGTTGGATGACAGTGAAGGCAGTGGGAGATGTTGGAAGACAGTGAAGGCAGTGGGAGATGTCAGAAGACAGTGAAGACAGAGGGAGATGTTGAAAGGCAGTGAAGGCAGTGGGAGATGTCGAAAGACAGTGAAGACAGTGGGAGATGTCAGAAGACAGGGAAGGCAGTGGGAGGTTCTGAAAACGGTGAAGACAGTGGGAGATGTCGAAAGACAGTGGAAAATGTCAGAAGACAGTGAAGACATTGGGAGATGTCTGAAGACAGAGAAGGCAGTGGGAGATGTCAGAAGACAGTGAAGGCAGTGGGAGATGTCAGAAGACAGTGAAGACCGTGGGAAATGTCGGAAGCCTGTGGGAAATGTCAGAAGACAGTGAAAACAGTGGGAGATGCCAGAAGACAGTGAAGACAGTGGGAGATTTTGAAAGACAGTGAAGACAGTGGGAGGTGTTGCAAACAGTGAAGACAGTGGGAGTTGTTAGAAGACAGTGAAGATAGTGGGAGGTGTTGACAACAGTGAAGGCCGTTGGAGGTCTTGTAAGACAGTGAAAGCAGTTGAGATGTCGGGAGACAGTGATGACAGTGGGAGATGTTGAAAGACAGTAAAGACAGTGGGAGATGTCAGAAGACAATGAAATCACTGGAATATGTCAGAAGTCAATGAAGACAGTGGGATATGTCAGAAGACAGTGAAGGCAGTGGGAGATGTCAGAAGACAGTGAAGGCAGTGGGTGATTTCAGAAGACAATGAAGGCAGTGGGAGGCGTTGGAAGATGGTGAAGACTGTGGGAGTTGTCAGGAGACAGTGAAGACAGTGGGAGATGTTGGAAGACAGTGAAGGCAGTGGGAAATGTTGGAAAACAGGGAAGGCAGTGGGAGGTGATGGATGACAGTGAAGGCAGTGGGAGATGTCGAAAGACCATGAAGACAGTGGGAGGTGTCGACAGACAGTGGGAAATGGCAGAAGACAGTGAAGGCAGTGGGAGATGTCAGAAGACAGTGAAGACCGTGGGAAATGTCGGAAGCCTGTGGGAAATGTCAGAAGACAGTGAAAACAGTGGGAGATGTGAGAAGACAGTGAAGACAGTGGGAGATTTTGAAAGACAGTGAAGACAGTGGGAGGTGTTGGAAGACAGTGGGAGATGTTGAAAGACAGTGAAGGCAGTGGGCGATGTCAGAAGGCAGTGAATACAGTGGGAGATGTTGAAAGACAGTGAAGACAGTGGGAGGTCTTGGAAGTCAGTGAAAGCAGTGGAGATGTTGGGATACAGTTAAAACAGTGGGATATTTCAGAAGACAGTGTATACAGTGGGAGATGTTGAAAACAGTGAAGGCAGTGCGAGATGTTGAAAGACAGTGAAGGCAGTGGGCGATGTCAGAAGGCAGTGAATACAGTGGGAGATGTTGGAAGACAGTGAAAGCAGTAGAGATGTTGGGAGACAGTGAAGATAGTGGGAGGTGCTGAAAACAGTGAAGACAGTGGGAGGTGTTGGAAGACAGTGAAAGCAGTGGAGATGTCAGGAGACAATGAAGACAGTGGGAGATGTTGGATGACAGTGAAGGCAGAGGGAGATGTTGAAAGACAGTGGAGGCAGTGGGAGATGTCGAAAGACAGTGAAGACAGTGGGAGGTGTCGGCAGACAGTGGGAAATGTCAGAAGACAGTGAAGTCAGTGGGAGATGTTGGAAGACAGTGAAGACACTGGGAGGTGTTGGAAGACAGTGAGGACAGTTAGAGGTGTTGAAAACAGTGAAGACAGTGGGAGATCTTGGAAGACTGTGAAAGCAGTTCAGATGTCGGGAGACAGTGTAGACAGTGGGAGATGTTGGAAGACAGTGAAGGCAGTGGGAGATGTTGGAAAACAGGGAAGGCAGTGGGAGGTGCTGAAAACGGTGAAGACAGTGGGAGGTGATGGATGACAGTGAAAGCAGGGGAGATGTTGGGAGACAGTGAACACAGTGGGAGATGTCAGAAGACAGTGAAGACAGAGGGAGATGTTGAAAGATAGTAAAGGCAGTGGGAGATGTCGAAAGACAGTGAAGACAGTGGGAGATGTCAGAAGACAGTGAAGACAGTGGGAGATGGTGAAAGACAGTAAAGACAGTGGGAGATGTCGAAAGACAGTGGAAAATGTCAGAAGACAGTGAAATCAGTGGGAGATGTCGGAAGACAGAGAAGGCAGTGGGAGATGTCAGAAGACAGTGAAGGCAGTGGGAGATGTCAGAAGACAGTGAAGACCGTGGGAAATGTCGGAAGCCTGTGGGAAATGTCAGAAGACAGTGAAAACAATGGGAGATGTCAGAAGACAGTGAAGACAGTGGGAGTTTTGAAAGACAGTAAAGACAGTGGGAGGTGTTGCAGACACTGAAGACAGTGGGAGTTGTTAGAAGACAGTGAAGACAGTGGGAGGTGTTGGAAGACAGTGAAAGCAGTAGAGATGTTGGGAGACACTGAAGATAGTGGGAGGTGTTGAAAACAGTGAAGGCAGTAGGAGGTCTTGGAAGACAGTGAAAGCAGTTGAGATGTCGGGAGACAGTGAAGACAGTGGGAGATGTTGAAAGACAGTAAAGACAGTGGGAGATGTCAGAAGACAATGAAATCACTGGGACATGTCAGAAGACAATGAAGACAGTGGGAGATGTCAGAAGACAGTGAAGGCAATGGGAGATGTCAGAAGACAGTGAAGGCAGTGGGTGATTTCAGAAGACAATGAAGGCAGTGGGAGGTGTTGGAAGATGGTGAAGACTGTGGGAGTTTTCAGGAGACAGTGAAGACAGTGGGAGATGTTGGAAGACAGTGAAGGCAGTGGGAGATGTTGGAAAACAGGGAAGGCAGTGGGAGGTGATGGATGACAGTGAAAGCAGTGGAGATGTTGGGAGAAAGTGAACACAGTGGGAGATGTCAGAAGACAGTGAAGACAGAGGGAGATGTTGAAAGACAGTGAAGGCAGTGGGAGATGTCGAAAGACCATGAAGACAGTGGGAGGTGTCGGCAGACAGTGTGAAATGGCAGAAGACAGTGAAGTCAGTGGGAGATGTTGGAAGACAGTGAAGACATTGGGAGATGGTAAAGACAGTGAAGACAGTGGGAGATGTCAGAAGACAGTGAAGGCAGTGGGCGATTTCAGAAGACAATGAAGGCAGTGGGCGGTGTTGGAAGATGGTGAAGACTGTGGGAGTTGTCAGGAGACAGTGAAGACAGTGGGAGATGTCAGAAGACAGTGAAGGCAGTGGGAGATGTTGAAAGACAGTGAAGGCAGTGGGAGAGGTCAGAAGGCAGTGAATACAGTGGGAGATGTTGAAAACAGTGAAGACAGTGCGAGGTCTTGGAAGTCAGTGAAAGCAGTGGAGATGTTGGGATACAGTTAAAACAGTGGGATATTTCAGAAGACAGTGTATACAGTGTGGGATGTTGAATACAGTGAAGGCAGTGGGAGGTGTTGCAGACAGTGAAGACAGTGGGAGTTGTTAGAAGACAGTGAAGACAGTGGGAGTTGTTGGAAGACAGTGAAAGCAGTGGAGATGTCGGGAGACAGTGAAGATAGTGGTAGGTGTTGAAAACTGTGAAGACAGTGGGAGATGTTAGAAGACAGTGAAGACAGTGGGAGTTGTTGGAAGACAGTGAAAGCAGTAGAGATGTTGGGAGACAGTGAAGATAGTGGTAGGTGTTGAAAACAGTGAAGACAGTGGGAGATGTTGGAAGACAGTGATGGCAGAGGGAGATGTTGAAAGACAGTGGAGGCAGTGGGCGATGTCAAAAGACAGTGAAGACAGTGGGAGATTTCGGCAGACAGTGGGAAATGTCAGAAGACAGTGAAGTCAGTGGGAGATGTTGGAAGACAGTGAAGACACTGGGAGGTGTTGGAAGACAGTGAAGGCAGAGGGAGATGTTGAAAGACAGTGGAGGCAGTGGGAGATGTCGAAAGACAGTGAAGACTTTGGGAGATGTCGGCAGACAGTGGGAAATGTCACAAGACAGTGAAGTCAGTGGGAGATGTTGGAAGACAGTGAAGACACTGGGAGGTGTTGGAAGACAGTGAAGACAGTTAGAGGTGTTGAAAACAGTGAAGACAGTGGGAGGTCTTGGAAGACAGTGAAAGCAGTTGAGATGTCGGAAGACAGTGTAGACAGTGGGAAATGTCAGAAGACAGTGAAAACAATGGGAGATGTCAGAAGACAGTGAAGGCAGTGGGAGTTTTGAAAGACAGTAAAGACAGTGGGAGGTGTTGCAGACACTGAAGACAGTGGGAGATGTTAGAAGACAGTGAAGACAGTGGGAGGTGTTGGAAGACAGTGAAGGCAGTAGAGATGTTGGGAGACACTGAAGATAGTGGGAGGTGTTGAAAACAGTGAAGGCAGTAGGAGGTCTTGGAAGACAGTGAAAGCAGTTGAGATGTCGGGAGACAGTGAAGACAGTGGGAGATGTTGAAAGACAGTAAAGACAGTGGGAGATGTCAGAAGACAATGAAATCACTGGGAGATGTCAGAAGACAATGAAGACAGTGGGAGATGTCAGAAGACAGTGAAGGCAATGCGAGATGTCAGAAGACAGTGAAGGCAGTGGGTGATTTCAGAAGACAATGAAGGCAGTGGGAGGTGTTGGAAGATGGTGAAGACTGTGGGAGTTTTCAGGAGACAGTGAAGACAGTGGGAGATGTTGGAAGACAGTGAAGGCAGTGGGAGATGTTGGAAAACAGGGAAGGCAGTGGGAGGTGATGGATGACAGTGAAAGCAGTGGAGATGTTGGGAGAAAGTGAACACAGTGGGAGATGTCAGAAGACAGTGAAGACAGAGGGAGATGTTGAAAGACAGTGAAGGCAGTGGGAGATGTCGAAAGACCATGAAGACAGTGGGAGGTGTCGGCAGACAGTGTGAAATGGCAGAAGACAGTGAAGTCAGTGGGAGATGTTGGAAGACAGTGAAGACATTGGGAGATGGTAAAGACAGTGAAGACAGTGGGAGATGTCAGAAGACAGTGAAGGCAGTGGGCGATTTCAGAAGACAATGAAGGCAGTGGGCGGTGTTGGAAGATGGTGAAGACTTTGGGAGTTGTCAGGAGACAGTGAAGACAGTGGGAGATGTCAGAAGACAGTGAAGGCAGTGGGAGATGTTGAAAGACAGTGAAGGCAGTGGGAGAGGTCAGAAGGCAGTGAATACAGTGGGAGATGTTGAAAACAGTGAAGACAGTGCGAGGTCTTGGAAGTCAGTGAAAGCAGTGGAGATGTTGGGATACAGTTAAAACAGTGGGATATTTCAGAAGACAGTGTATACAGTGTGGGATGTTGAATACAGTGAAGGCAGTGGGAGGTGTTGCAGACAGTGAAGACAGTGGGAGTTGTTAGAAGACAGTGAAGACAGTGGGAGTTGTTGGAAGACAGTGAAAGCAGTGGAGATGTCGGGAGACAGTGAAGATAGTGGTAGGTGTTGAAAACTGTGAAGACAGTGGGAGATGTTAGAAGACAGTGAAGACAGTGGGAGTTGTTGGAAGACAGTGAAAGCAGTAGAGATGTTGGGAGACAGTGAAGATAGTGGTAGGTGTTGAAAACAGTGAAGACAGTGGGAGATGTTGGAAGACAGTGATGGCAGAGGGAGATGTTGAAAGACAGTGGAGGCAGTGGGCGATGTCAAAAGACAGTGAAGACAGTGGGAGATTTCGGCAGACAGTGGGAAATGTCAGAAGACAGTGAAGTCAGTGGGAGATGTTGGAAGACAGTGAAGACACTGGGAGGTGTTGGAAGACAGTGAAGGCAGAGGGAGATGTTGAAAGACAGTGGAGGCAGTGGGAGATGTCGAAAGACAGTGAAGACTTTGGGAGATGTCGGCAGACAGTGGGAAATGTCACAAGACAGTGAAGTCAGTGGGAGATGTTGGAAGACAGTGAAGACACTGGGAGGTGTTGGAAGACAGTGAAGACAGTTAGAGGTGTTGAAAACAGTGAAGACAGTGGGAGGTCTTGGAAGACAGTGAAAGCAGTTGAGATGTCGGAAGACAGTGTAGACAGTGGGAGATTTTGGATGACAGTGAAGGAAGTGGGAGATGTTGGAAGACAGTGAAGGCAGTGGGAGATGTTGGAAAACAGGGAAGGCAGTGGGAGATGTTGGATGACAGTGAAGGCAGTGGGAGATGTTGGAAGACAGTGAAGGCAGTGGGAGATGTTGGAAAACAGGGAAGGCAGTAGAGATGTTGGGAGACAGTGAAGATAGTGGGAGGTGTTGAAAACAGTGAAGGCAGTGGGAGGTCTTGGAAGACAGTGAAAGCAGTTGAGATGTCGGGAGACAGTGAAGACAGTGGGAGATGTTGAAAGACAGTAAAGACAGTGGGAGATGTCAGAAGACAATGAAATCACTGGGAGATGTCAGAAGACAATGAAGACAGTGGGAGATGTCAGAAGACAGTGAAGGCAATGCGAGATGTCAGAAGACAGTGAAGGCAGTGGGTGATTTCAGAAGACAATGAAGGCAGTGGGAGGTGTTGGAAGATGGTGAAGACTGTGGGAGTTTTCAGGAGACAGTGAAGACAGTGGGAGATGTTGGAAGACAGTGAAGGCAGTGGGAGATGTTGGAAAACAGGGAAGGCAGTGGGAGGTGATGGATGACAGTGAAAGCAGTGGAGATGTTGGGAGAAAGTGAACACAGTGGGAGATGTCAGAAGACAGTGAAGACAGTGGGATTTTTTGGAAGACAGTGAAAGGAGTAGAGATGTTGGGAGACAGTGAAGATAGTGGGAGGTGTTGAAAACAGTGAAGACAGTGGGAGGTGTTGGAAGACAGTGAAAGCAGTGGAGATGTCGGGAGACAGTGAAGACAGTGGGAGATGTTGGAAGACAGTGAAAGGAGTAGAGATGTTGGAAGACAGTGAAGACAGTGGGAGAGGTCGGAAGACAGTGAAGACAGTGGGAGATGTCGGAAGACAGTGAAGGCAGTGAGAGATGTCAAAAGACAGTAAAAACAGTGGGAGCTGTCAGAAAACAGTGAAACCAGTGGGAGATGTCGGAAGACAGTGAAGACAGTGGGAGATGTCGGAAGACAGTGAAAACAGTGGGAGATGTCGGAAGACAGTGAAGACAGTGAGAGATGTTGAAAGAAAGTGAAGACAGTGGGAGGTGTTGGAAGACATTGAAAGCAGTGGAGATGTCAGGGGACAGTGAAGACAGTGGGACATTTCAGAAGAAAGTGAAGACAGTGGGAGGTGTTGCAGACAGTGAAGACAGTGGGAGTTGTTAGAAGACAGTGAAGACAGTGGGAGTTGTTGGAAGACAGTGAAAGCAGTGGAGATGTCGGGAGACAGTGAAGATAGTGGTAGGTGTTGAAAACTGTGAAGACAGTGGGAGATGTTAGAAGACAGTGAAGACAGTGGGAGTTGTTGGAAGACAGTGAAAGCAGTAGAGATGTTGGGAGACAGTGAAGATAGTGGTAGGTGTTGAAAACAGTGAAGACAGTGGGAGATGTTGGAAGACAGTGATGGCAGAGGGAGATGTTGAAAGACAGTGGAGGCAGTGGGCGATGTCAAAAGACAGTGAAGACAGTGGGAGATTTCGGCAGACAGTGGGAAATGTCAGAAGACAGTGAAGTCAGTGGGAGATGTTGGAAGACAGTGAAGACACTGGGAGGTGTTGGAAGACAGTGAAGGCAGAGGGAGATGTTGAAAGACAGTGGAGGCAGTGGGAGATGTCGAAAGACAGTGAAGACTTTGGGAGATGTCGGCAGACAGTGGGAAATGTCACAAGACAGTGAAGTCAGTGGGAGATGTTGGAAGACAGTGAAGACACTGGGAGGTGTTGGAAGACAGTGAAGACAGTTAGAGGTGTTGAAAACAGTGAAGACAGTGGGAGGTCTTGGAAGACAGTGAAAGCAGTTGAGATGTCGGAAGACAGTGTAGACAGTGGGAGATTTTGGATGACAGTGAAGGAAGTGGGAGATGTTGGAAGACAGTGAAGGCAGTGGGAGATGTTGGAAAACAGGGAAGGCAGTGGGAGATGTTGGATGACAGTGAAGGCAGTGGGAGATGTTGGAAGACAGTGAAGGCAGTGGGAGATGTTGGAAAACAGGGAAGGCAGTAGAGATGTTGGGAGACAGTGAAGATAGTGGGAGGTGTTGAAAACAGTGAAGGCAGTGGGAGGTCTTGGAAGACAGTGAAAGCAGTGGGAGATGTCGGGAGATAGTGAAGACAGTTGGAGATGTCGGAAGACAGTGAGAAATGTCAGAAGACAGTGAAGACAGTGGGAGATGTCGGAAGACAGTGAAGACATTGGGAGATGGTAAAGACAGTGAAGACAGTGGGAGATGTCAGAAGACAGTGAAGGCAGTGGGTGATTTCAGAAGACAATGAAGGCAGTGGGAGGTGTTGGAAGATGGTGAAGACTGTGGGAGTTGTCAGGAGACAGTGAAGGCAGTGGGAGATGTTGAAAGACAGTGAAGGCAGTGGGAGAGGTCAGAAGGCAGTGAATACAGTGGGAGATGTTGAAAACAGTGAAGACAGTGGGAGGTCTTGGAAGTCAGTGAAAGCAGTGGAGATGTTGGGATACAGTTAAAACAGTGGGAGATTTCAGAAGACAGTGCATACAGTGGGAGATGTTGAAAACAGTGAAGGCAGTGGGAGGTGTTGCAGACAGTGAAGACAGTGGGAGTTGTTAGAAGACAGTGAAGACAGTGGGAGTTGTTGGAAGACAGTGAAAGCAGTAGAGATGTTGGGAGACAGTGAAGATAGTGGTAGGTGTTGAAAACAGTGAAGATAGTGGGAGGTGTTGGAAGACAGTGAAAGCAGTGGAGATGTCAGGAGACAGTGAAGAGAGTGGGAGATGTTGGAAGACAGTGAAGGCAGTGGGAGATGTTGAAAGACAGTGGAGGCAGTGGGAGATGTCGAAAGACATTGAAGACAGTGGGAGATGTCAGCAGACAGTGGGAAATGTCAGAAGACAGTGAAGTCAGTGGGAGATGTTGGAAGACAGTGAAGACACTGGGAGGTGTTGGAAGACAGTGAAGACAGTTAGAGGTGTTGAAAACAGTGAAGACAGTGGGAGGTCTTGGAAGACAGTGAAAGCAGTTGAGATGTCGGGAGACAGTGTAGACAGTGAGAGATGTTGGATGACAGTGAAGGCAGTGGGAGATGTTGGAAGACAGTGATGGCAGTGGGAGATGTTGGAAAACAGGGAAGGCAGTGGGAGATGTTGGATGACAGTGAAGGCAGTGGGAGATGTTGGAAGACAGTGAAGGCAGTGGGAGATGTTGGAAAACAGGGAAGGCAGTGGGAGGTGCTGAAAACAGTGAAGGCAGTGGGAGGTGATGGATGACAGTGAAAGCAGGGGAGATGTTGCGAGACAGTGACGACAGTGGGAGATGTCAGAAGACAGTGAAGACAGAGGGAGATGTTGAAAGACAGTGAAGGCAGTGGGAGATGTCGAGAGACAGTGAAGACAGTGGGAGATGTCAGAAGACAGTGAAGGCAGTGGGAGATGTTGAAAGACAGTAAAGACAGTGGGAGATGTCGAAAGACAGTGGAAAATGTCAGAAGACAGTAAAGACAGTGGGAGATGTCTGAAGACAGAGAAGGCAGTGGGAGATGTCAGAAGACAGTGAATGCAGTGGGAGATGTCAGAAGACAGTGAGGACCGTGGGAGATTTTGAAAGACAGTGAAGACAGTGGGAGGTGTTGCAGACAGTGAAGACAGTGGGAGTTGTTAGAAGACAGTGAAGACAGTGGGAGGTTTTGGAAGACAGTGAAAGCAGTAGAGATGTTGGGAGACAGTGAAGATAGTGGGAGGTGTTGAAAACAGTGAAGGCAGTGGGAGGTCTTGGAAGACAGTGAAAGCGGTTGAGATGTCGGGAGACAGTGAAGACAGTGGGAGATGTTGAAAGACAGTAAAGACAGTGGGAGATGTCGAAAGACAGTGGAAAATGTCAGAAAACAGTGAAGACAGTGGGAGATGTCTGAAGACAGAGAAGGCAGTGGGAGATGTCAGAAGACAGTGAAGGCAGTGGGAGATGTCAGAAGACAGTGAACACCGTGGGAAATGACGGAAGCCTGTGGGAAATGTGAGAAGACAGTGAAAACAGTGGGAGATGTCAGAAGACAGTGAAGATAGTGGGAGATTTTGAAAGACAGTGAAGACAGTGGGAGGTGTTGCAGACAGTGAAGACCGTTGGAGATGTTAGAAGACAGTGAAGACCGTTGGAGTTGTTAGAAGACAGTGAAGACAGTGGGATTTTTTGGAAGACAGTGAAAGGAGTAGAGATGTTGGGAGACAGTGAAGATAGTGGGAGGTGTTGAAAACAGTGAAGACAGTGGGAGGTGTTGGAAGACAGTGAAAGCAGTGGAGATGTCGGGAGACAGTGAAGACAGTGGGAGATGTTGGAAGACAGTGAAAGGAGTAGAGATGTTGGAAGACAGTGAAGACAGTGGGAGAGGTCGGAAGACAGTGAAGACAGTGGGAGATGTCGGAAGACAGTGAAGGCAGTGAGAGATGTCAAAAGACAGTAAAAACAGTGGGAGCTGTCAGAAAACAGTGAAACCAGTGGGAGATGTCGGAAGACAGTGAAGACAGTGGGAGATGTCGGAAGACAGTGAAAACAGTGGGAGATGTCGGAAGACAGTGAAGACAGTGAGAGATGTTGAAAGAAAGTGAAGACAGTGGGAGGTGTTGGAAGACATTGAAAGCAGTGGAGATGTCAGGGGACAGTGAAGACAGTGGGACATTTCAGAAGAAAGTGAAGACAGTGGGAGATGTTGAAAGACAGTGGAGATGTCGGAAGACAATGGGAAATGTCAGAAGCCAGTGAAGACAGAGGGAAATGTTGAAAGACAGTGAAGACAGTGGGAGATGTCGGAAGACAGTGAAGACAGAGGGAGATGTTGAAAGACAGTGAAGACAGTGGGAGACGTCGGAAGACAATGGGAAATGTCAGAAGGCTGTGAAGACAGTCGGAGATGTTGAAAACAGTAAAGACAGTGGGAGATGTCAAAAGACAGTGGAAAATGTCAGAAGACAGTGAAGACAGTGCGAGATGTCAGAAAACAGTGAAACCAGTGGGAGATGTCGGAAGACAGTGAAGACAGTGGGAGATGTCAGAAGACAGTGAAGACAGTGGGAGATGTCGAAAGACAGTGGAAAATGTCAGAAGACAGTGAAGACAGTGGGAGATGTCTGAAGACAGAGAAGGCAGTGGGAGATGTTGAAAGACAGTGAAGGCAGTGGGAGAGGTCAGAAGGCAGTGAATACAGTGGGAGATGTTGAAAACAGTGAAGACAGTGGGAGGTCTTGGAAGTCAGTGAAAGCAGTGGAGATGTTGGGATACAGTTAAAACAGTGGGAGATTTCAGAAGACAGTGCATACAGTGGGAGATGTTGAAAACAGTGAAGGCAGTGGGAGGTGTTGCAGACAGTGAAGACAGTGGGAGTTGTTAGAAGACAGTGAAGACAGTGGGAGTTGTTGGAAGACAGTGAAAGCAGTAGAGATGTTGGGAGACAGTGAAGATAGTGGTAGGTGTTGAAAACAGTGAAGATAGTGGGAGGTGTTGGAAGACAGTGAAAGCAGTGGAGATGTCAGGAGACAGTGAAGAGAGTGGGAGATGTTGGAAGACAGTGAAGGCAGTGGGAGATGTTGAAAGACAGTGGAGGCAGTGGGAGATGTCGAAAGACATTGAAGACAGTGGGAGATGTCAGCAGACAGTGGGAAATGTCAGAAGACAGTGAAGTCAGTGGGAGATGTTGGAAGACAGTGAAGACACTGGGAGGTGTTGGAAGACAGTGAAGACAGTTAGAGGTGTTGAAAACAGTGAAGACAGTGGGAGGTCTTGGAAGACAGTGAAAGCAGTTGAGATGTCGGGAGACAGTGTAGACAGTGAGAGATGTTGGATGACAGTGAAGGCAGTGGGAGATGTTGGAAGACAGTGATGGCAGTGGGAGATGTTGGAAAACAGGGAAGGCAGTGGGAGATGTTGGATGACAGTGAAGGCAGTGGGAGATGTTGGAAGACAGTGAAGGCAGTGGGAGATGTTGGAAAACAGGGAAGGCAGTGGGAGGTGCTGAAAACAGTGAAGGCAGTGGGAGGTGATGGATGACAGTGAAAGCAGGGGAGATGTTGCGAGACAGTGACGACAGTGGGAGATGTCAGAAGACAGTGAAGACAGAGGGAGATGTTGAAAGACAGTGAAGGCAGTGGGAGATGTCGAGAGACAGTGAAGACAGTGGGAGATGTCAGAAGACAGTGAAGGCAGTGGGAGATGTTGAAAGACAGTAAAGACAGTGGGAGATGTCGAAAGACAGTGGAAAATGTCAGAAGACAGTAAAGACAGTGGGAGATGTCTGAAGACAGAGAAGGCAGTGGGAGATGTCAGAAGACAGTGAATGCAGTGGGAGATGTCAGAAGACAGTGAGGACCGTGGGAGATTTTGAAAGACAGTGAAGACAGTGGGAGGTGTTGCAGACAGTGAAGACAGTGGGAGTTGTTAGAAGACAGTGAAGACAGTGGGAGGTTTTGGAAGACAGTGAAAGCAGTAGAGATGTTGGGAGACAGTGAAGATAGTGGGAGGTGTTGAAAACAGTGAAGGCAGTGGGAGGTCTTGGAAGACAGTGAAAGCGGTTGAGATGTCGGGAGACAGTGAAGACAGTGGGAGATGTTGAAAGACAGTAAAGACAGTGGGAGATGTCGAAAGACAGTGGAAAATGTCAGAAAACAGTGAAGACAGTGGGAGATGTCTGAAGACAGAGAAGGCAGTGGGAGATGTCAGAAGACAGTGAAGGCAGTGGGAGATGTCAGAAGACAGTGAACACCGTGGGAAATGACGGAAGCCTGTGGGAAATGTGAGAAGACAGTGAAAACAGTGGGAGATGTCAGAAGACAGTGAAGATAGTGGGAGATTTTGAAAGACAGTGAAGACAGTGGGAGGTGTTGCAGACAGTGAAGACCGTTGGAGATGTTAGAAGACAGTGAAGACCGTTGGAGTTGTTAGAAGACAGTGAAGACAGTGGGAGGTGTTGGAAGACAGTGAAAGGAGTAGAGATGTTGGGAGACAGTGAAGATAGTGGGAGGTGTTGAAAACAGTGAAGACAGTGGGAGGTGTTGGAAGACAGTGAAAGCAGTGGAGATGTCGGGAGACAGTGAAGACAGTGGGAGATGTTGGAAGACAGTGAAAGGAGTAGAGATGTTGGAAGACAGTGAAGACAGTGGGAGATGTCGGAAGACAGTGAAGACAGTGGGAGATGTCGGAAGACAGTGAAGGCAGTGAGAGATGTCAAAAGACAGTAAAAACAGTGGGAGCTGTCAGAAAACAGTGAAACCAGTGGGAGATGTCGGAAGACAGTGAAGACAGTGGGAGATGTCGGAAGACAGTGAAAACAGTGGGAGATGTCGGAAGACAGTGAAGACAGTGAGAGATGTTGAAAGAAAGTGAAGACAGTGGGAGGTGTTGGAAGACATTGAAAGCAGTGGAGATGTCAGGGGACAGTGAAGACAGTGGGACATTTCAGAAGAAAGTGAAGACAGTGGGAGATGTTGAAAGACAGTGGAGATGTCGGAAGACAATGGGAAATGTCAGAAGCCAGTGAAGACAGAGGGAAATGTTGAAAGACAGTGAAGACAGTGGGAGATGTCGGAAGACAGTGAAGACAGAGGGAGATGTTGAAAGACAGTGAAGACAGTGGGAGACGTCGGAAGACAATGGGAAATGTCAGAAGGCTGTGAAGACAGTCGGAGATGTTGAAAACAGTAAAGACAGTGGGAGATGTCAAAAGACAGTGGAAAATGTCAGAAGACAGTGAAGACAGTGCGAGATGTCAGAAAACAGTGAAACCAGTGGGAGATGTCGGAAGACAGTGAAGACAGTGGGAGATGTCAGAAGACAGTGAAGACAGTGGGAGATGTCGAAAGACAGTGGAAAATGTCAGAAGACAGTGAAGACAGTGGGAGATGTCTGAAGACAGAGAAGGCAGTGGGAGATGTCAGAAGACAGTGAAGGCAGTGGGAGAAGTCATAAGACAGTGAAGACCGTGGGAAATGACGGAAGCCTGTGGGAAATGTGAGAAGACAGTGAAAACAGTGGGAGATGTCAGAAGACAGTGAAGACAGTGGGAGATTTTGAAGGACAGTGAAGACAGTGGGAGGTGTTGCAGACAGTGAAGACCGTCGGAGTTGTCAGAAGACAGTGAAGACCGTTGGAGTTGTTAGAAGACAGTGAAGACAGTGGGAGGTGTTGGAAGACAGTGAAAGGAGTAGAGATGTTGGGAGACAGTGAAGATAGTGGGAGGTGTTGAAAACAGTGAAGACAGTGGGAGGTGTTGGAAGACAGTGAAAGCAGTGGAGATGTCGGGAGACAGTGAAGACAGTGGGAGATGTTGGAAGACAGTGAAAGGAGTAGAGATGTTGGAAGACAGTGAAGACGGTGGGAGAGGTCGGAAGACAGTGAAGACAGTGGGAGATGTCGGAAGACAGTGAAGGCAGTGAGAGATGTCGGAAGACAGTAAAAACAGTGGGAGCTGTCAGAAAACAGTGAAACCAGTGGGAGATGTCGGAAGACAGTGAAGACAGTGGGAGATGTCGGAAGACAGTGAAAACAGTGGGAGATGTCGGAAGACAGTGAAGACAGTGAGAGATGTTGAAAGAAAGTGAAGACAGCGGGAGGTGTTGGAAGACATTGAAAGCAGTGGAGATGTCAGGGGACAGTGAAGACAGTGGGACATTTCAGAAGACAGTGAAGACAGTGGGAGATGTTGAAAGACAGTGGAGATGTCGGAAGACAATGGGAAATGTCAGAAGCCAGTGAAGACAGAGGGAGATGTTGAAAGACAGTGAAGACAGTGGGAGATGTCGGAAGACAGTGAAGAAAGAGGGAGATGTTGAAAGACAGTGAAGACAGTGGGAGACGTCGGAAGACAATGGGAAATGTCAGAAGACAGTGAAGACAGTCGGAGATGTTGAAAGACAGTGAAGACAGTGGGAGATGTCAGAAGACAATGAAGGCAGTGGTAGATGTCAGAAGACAGTGAAGGCAGTGGTAGATGTCAGAAGACAGTGAAGGCAGTGGTAGATGTCAGAAGACAGTGAAGACAGTGGGAGATGTCAGAAGACAGTGAAGACAGTGGGAGATGTCAGAAGATAGTGGGAGATGTCAGAAGACAGTGAAGACAGTGGGAGATTTCAGAAGACAGTGAAGGCAGTGGGAGATTGCAGTAGACAGTGAAGGCAGTGGGAGATCTCGAAAGACAGTGGGAGATGTTGGAACACAGTGAAGGCAGTGGGGGATGTCAGAAGACAGTGAAGACAGTGGGAGATGTCGGAAGACAGTGAAGACAGTGGGAGATGTCGTAAGACAGTGAAGACAGTGGGAGATGTCGTAAGACAGTGAAGACAGTGGGAGATGTCGTAAGACAGTGAAGACAGTGGGAGGTGTTGGAAGACAGTGAATACAGTGGGAGATGTCAGAAGACAGTGGGAAAAGTCAGAAGACAGTAAAGACAGTGGGAGGTGTCAGAAGACAGTGAAGGCAGTGAGAGATGTCAGAAGACAGTGAAAACAGTGGGAGATGTCAGAAAACAGTGAAACCAGTGGGAGATGTCGGAAGACAGTGAAGACAGTGGGAGATGTCAGAAGACAGTGAAGACAGTGGGAGATGTCAGAAGACAGTAAAGACAGTGGGAGATGTCGAAAGACAGTGGAAAATGTCAGAAGACAGTGAAGACAGTGGGAGATGTCAGAAGACAGAGAAGGCAGTGGGAGATGTCAGAAGACAGTGAAGGCAGTGGGAGATGTCAGAAGACAGTGAAGACAGTGGCAAATGTTGGAAGCCTGTGGGAAATGTCAGAAGACAGTGAAAACAGTGGGAGATGTCAGAAGACAGTAAAGAGAGTGGGAGATGTCGAAAGACAGTGGGAGATGTCAGAAGACAGAGAAGGCAGTGGGAGATGTCAGAAGACAGTGAAGGCAGTGGGAGATGTCAGAAGACAGTGAAGACAGTGGCAAATGTTGGAAGCCTGTGGGAAATGTCAGAAGACAGTGAAAACAGTGGGAGATGTCAGAAGACAGTGAAGACAGTGGGAGATTTTGAAAGACAGTGAAGACAGTGGGAGGTGTTACAGACAGTGAAGACAGTGGGAGTTGTTAGAAGACAGTGAAGACAGTGGGAGGTGTTGGAAGACAGTGAAAGCAGTAGAGATGTTGGGAGACAGTGAAGATAGTGGGAGGTGTTGAAAACAGTGAAGACAGTGGGAGGTGTTGGAAGACAGTGAAAGCAGTTGAGATGTTGGGAGACAGTGAAGACAGTGGGAGATGTTGGAAGACAGTGAAAACAGTGGGAGATGTCGGGAGACAGTGAAGACAGTGGGAGATTTTGGAAGACAGTGAAGGCAGTGTGAGATGTTGGAAGACAGTGAAGGCAGTGGGAGATGTTGGAAAAGAGGGAAGGCAGTGGGAGGTGTTGAAAACAGTGAAGACAGTGGGAGGTGATGAATGACAGTGAAAGCAGTGGAGATGTTGGGAGACAGTGAAGACAGTGGGAGATGTTGGAAGACAGTGAAAACAGTGGGAGATGTCAAAAGAAAGTAAAAACAGTGGGAGCTGTCAGAAAACAGTGAAACCAGTGGGAGATGTCGGAAGACAGTGAAGACAGTGGGAGATGTCGGAAGACAGTGAAAACAGTGGGAGATGTCGGGAGACAGTGAAGATAGTGGGAGATGTTGGAAAACAGGGAAGGCAGTGGGAGGTGTTGAAAACAGTGAAGACAGTGGGAGGTGATGAATGACAGTGAAAGCAGTGGAGATGTTGCGAGACAGTGAAGACAGTGGGAGATGTCGGAAGACAGTGAAGACAGTGGGAGGTGTTGGAAGACAGTGAATACAGTGGGAGTTGTCAGAAGACAGTGAGAAAAGTCAGAAGACAATATAGACAGTGGGAGGTGTCGGAAGACAGTGAAGGCAGTGAGAGATGTCAGAAGACAGTGAAAACAGTGGGAGATGTCGAAAGACAGTGGAAAATGTCAGAAGACAGTGAAGACAGTGGGAGATGTCTGAAGACAGAGAAGGCAGTGGGAAATATCAGAAGACAGTGAAGGCAGTGGGAGATGTCAGAAGACCTTGAAGACTGTGGGAAATGACGGAAGCCTGTGGGAAATGTGAGAAGACAGTGAAAACAATGGGAGATGTCAGAAGACAGTGAAGACAGTGGGAGATTTTGAAAGACAGTGAAGACAGTGGGAGGTGTTGCAGACAGTGAAGACCGTTGGAGTTGTTAGAAGACAGTGAAGACCGTTGGAGTTGTTAGAAGACAGTGAAGACAGTGGGAGCTGTTGGAAGACAGTGAAAGGAGTAGAGATGTTGGGAGACAGTGAAGATAGTGGGAGGTGTTGAAAACAGTGAAGACAGTGGGAGGTGTTGGAAGACAGTGAAAGCAGTGGAGATGTCGGGAGACAGTGAAGACAGTGGGAGATGTTGGAAGACAGTGAAAGGAGTAGAGATGTTGGAAGACAGTGAAGACAGTGGGAGAGGTCGGAAGACAGTGAAGACAGTGGGAGATGTCGGAAGACAGTGAAGGCAGTGAGAGATGTCAAAAGACAGTAAAAACAGTGGGAGCTGTCAGAAAACAGTGAAACCAGTGGGAGATGTCGGAAGACAGTGAAGACAGTGGGAGATGTCGGAAGACAGTGAAAACAGTGGGAGATGTCGGAAGACAGTGAAGACAGTGAGAGATGTTGAAAG
The DNA here is from genome assembly GCF_017639515.1 of Carcharodon carcharias. Lineage (NCBI taxonomy): Eukaryota > Metazoa > Chordata > Chondrichthyes > Lamniformes > Lamnidae > Carcharodon > Carcharodon carcharias. Next base: position 9,953,368 of record NC_054471.1, read on the forward strand.
AAAGTGAAGACAGTGGGAGGTGTTGGAAGACATTGAAAGCAGTGGAGATGTCAGGGGACAGTGAAGACAGTGGGACATTTCAGAAGACAGTGAAGACAGTGGGAGATGTTGAAAGACAGTGGAGATGTCGGAAGACAATGGGAAATGTCAGAAGCCAATGAAGACAGTCGGAGATGTTGAAAGACAGTGAAGACAGTGGGAGATGTCAGAAGACAATGAAGGCAGTGGTAGATGTCAGAAGACAGTGAAGGCAGTGGTAGATGTCAGAAGACAGTGAAGGCAGTGGTAGATGTCAGCAGATAGTGAAGACCGTGTTAGATGTCAGAAGACAGTGAAGACAGTGGGAGATGTCAGAAGATAGTGGGAGATGTCAGAAGACAGTGAAGACAGTGGGAGATTTCAGAAGACAGTGAAGGCAGTGGGAGATTGCAGTAGACAGTGAAGGCAGTGGGAGATCTCGAAAGACAGTGGGAGATGTTGGAACACAGTGAAGGCAGTGGGGGATGTCAGAAGACAGTGAAGACAGTGGGAGATGTCGGAAGACAGTGAAGACAGTGGGAGATGTTGTAAGACAGTGAAGACAGTGGGAGATGTCGTAAGACAGTGAAGACAGTGGGAGATGTCGGAAGACAGTGAAGACAGTGGGAGGTGTTGGAAGACAGTGAATACAGTGGGAGATGTCAGAAGACAGTGGGAAAAGTCAGAAGACAGTAAATACAGTGGGAGGTGTCGGAAGACAGTGAAGGCAGTGAGAGATGTCAGAAGACAGTGAAAACAGTGGGAGATGTCAGAAAACAGTGAAACCAGTGGGAGATGTCGGAAGACAGTGAAGACAGTGGGAGATGTCAGAAGACAGTAAAGACAGTGGGAGATGTCGGAAGACAGTGAAAACAGTGGGAGATGTCGGAAGACAGTGAAGACAGTGAGAGATGTTGAAAGAAAGTGAAGACAGTGGGAGGTGTTGGAAGACATTGAAAGCAGTGGAGATGTCAGGGGACAGTGAAGACAGTGGGACATTTCAGAAGAAAGTGAAGACAGTGGGAGATGTTAAAAGACAGTGGAGATGTCGGAAGACAATGGGAAATGTCAGAAGCCAGTGAAGACAGAGGGAGATGTTGAAAGACAGTGAAGACAGTGGGAGATGTCGAAAGACAGTGAAGACAGAGGGAGATGTTGAAAGACAGTGAAGACAGTGGGAGACGTCGGAAGTCAATGGGAAATGTCAGAAGGCTGTGAAGACAGTCGGAGATGTTGAAAACAGTAAAGACAGTGGGAGATGTCAAAAGACAGTGGAAAATGTCAGAAGACAGTGAAGACAGTGCGAGATGTCAGAAAACAGTGAAACCAGTGGGAGATGTCGGAAGACAGTGAAGACAGTGGGAGATGTCAGAAGACAGTGAAGACAGTGGGAGATGTCAGAAGACAGTGAAGACAGTGGGAGATGTCGAAAGACAGTGGAAAATGTCAGAAGACAGTGAAGACAGTGGGAGATGTCTGAAGACAGAGAAGGCAGTGGGAGATGTCAGAAGACAGTGAAGGCAGTGGGAGAAGTCAGAAGACAGTGAAGACCGTGGGAAATGACGGAAGCCTGTGGGAAATGTGAGAAGACAGTGAAAACAGTGGGAGATGTCAGAAGACAGTGAAGACAGTGGGAGATTTTGAAGGACAGTGAAGACTTTGGGAGGTGTTGCAGACAGTGAAGACCGTCGGAGTTGTCAGAAGACAGTGAAGACCGTTGGAGTTGTTAGAAGACAGTGAAGACAGTGGGAGGTGTTGGAAGACAGTGAAAGGAGTAGAGATGTTGGGAGACAGTGAAGATAGTGGGAGGTGTTGAAAACAGTGAAGACAGTGGGAGGTGTTGGAAGACAGTGAAAGCAGTGGAGATGTCGGGAGACAGTGAAGACAGTGGGAGATGTTGGAAGACAGTGAAAGGAGTAGAGATGTTGGAAGACAGTGAAGACGGTGGGAGAGGTCGGAAGACAGTGAAGACAGTGGGAGATGTCGGAAGACAGTGAAGGCAGTGAGAGATGTCAAAAGACAGTAAAAACAGTGGGAGCTGTCAGAAAACAGTGAAACCAGTGGGAGATGTCGGAAGACAGTGAAGACAGTGGGAGATGTCGGAAGACAGTGAAAACAGTGGGAGATGTCGGAAGACAGTGAAGACAGTGAGAGATGTTGAAAGAAAGTGAAGACAGCGGGAGGTGTTGGAAGACATTGAAAGCAGTGGAGATGTCAGGGGACAGTGAAGACAGTGGGACATTTCAGAAGACAGTGAAGACAGTGGGAGATGTTGAAAGACAGTGGAGATGTCGGAAGACAATGGGAAATGTCAGAAGCCAGTGAAGACAGAGGGAGATGTTGAAAGACAGTGAAGACAGTGGGAGATGTCGGAAGACAGTGAAGAAAGAGGGAGATGTTGAAAGACAGTGAAGACAGTGGGAGACGTCGGAAGACAATGGGAAATGTCAGAAGACAGTGAAGACAGTCGGAGATGTTGAAAGACAGTGAAGACAGTGGGAGATGTCAGAAGACAATGAAGGCAGTGGTAGATGTCAGAAGACAGTGAAGGCAGTGGTAGATGTCAGAAGACAGTGAAGGCAGTGGTAGATGTCAGAAGACAGTGAAGACAGTGGGAGATGTCAGAAGACAGTGAAGACAGTGGGAGATGTCAGAAGAAAGTGGGAGATGTCAGAAGACAGTGAAGACAGTGGGAGATTTCAGAAGACAGTGAAGGCAGTGGGAGATTGCAGTAGACAGTGAAGGCAGTGGGAGATCTCGAAAGACAGTGGGAGATGTTGGAACACAGTGAAGGCAGTGGGGGATGTCAGAAGACAGTGAAGACAGTGGGAGATGTCGGAAGACAGTGAAGACAGTGGGAGATGTCGTAAGACAGTGAAGACAGTGGGAGATGTCGTAAGACAGTGAAGACAGTGGGAGATGTCGTAAGACAGTGAAGACAGTGGGAGGTGTTGGAAGACAGTGAATACAGTGGGAGATGTCAGAAGACAGTGGGAAAAGTCAGAAGACAGTAAAGACAGTGGGAGGTGTCAGAAGACAGTGAAGGCAGTGAGAGATGTCAGAAGACAGTGAAAACAGTGGGAGATGTCAGAAAACAGTGAAACCAGTGGGAGATGTCGGAAGACAGTGAAGACAGTGGGAGATGTCAGAAGACAGTGAAGACAGTGGGAGATGTCAGAAGACAGTAAAGACAGTGGGAGATGTCGAAAGACAGTGGAAAATGTCAGAAGACAGTGAAGACAGTGGGAGATGTCAGAAGACAGAGAAGGCAGTGGGAGATGTCAGAAGACAGTGAAGGCAGTGGGAGATGTCAGAAGACAGTGAAGACAGTGGGAAATGTTGGAAGCCTGTGGGAAATGTCAGAAGACAGTGAAAACAGTGGGAGATGTCACAAGACAGTGAAGACAGTGGGAGATTTTGAAAGACAGTGAAGACAGTGGGAGGTGTTACAGACAGTGAAGACAGTGGGAGTTGTTAGAAGACAGTGAAGACAGTGGGAGGTGTTGGAAGACAGTGAAAGCAGTAGAGATGTTGGGAGACAGTGAAGATAGTGGGAGGTGTTGAAAACAGTGAAGACAGTGGGAGGTGTTGGAAGACAGTGAAAGCAGTTGAGATGTTGGGAGACAGTGAAGACAGTGGGAGATGTTGGAAGACAGTGAAAACAGTGGGAGATGTCGGGAGACAGTGAAGACAGTGGGAGATGTTGGAAGACAGTGAAGACAGTGGGAGACGTCGTAAGACAGTGAAGACAGTGGGAGATGTCGTAAGACAGTGAAGACAGTGGGAGATGTCGGAAGACAGTGAAGACAGTGGCAAATGTTGGAAGCCTGTGGGAAATGTCAGAAGACAGTGAAAACAGTGGGAGATGTCAGAAGACAGTGAAGACAGTGGGAGATTTTGAAAGACAGTGAAGACAGTGGGAGGTGTTACAGACAGTGAAGACAGTGGGAGTTGTTAGAAGACAGTGATGACAGTGGGAGGTGTTGGAAGACAGTGAAAGCAGTAGAGATGTTGGGAGACAGTGACGACAGTGGGAGATGTTGGAAGACAGTGAAAACAGTGGGAGATGTCGGGAGACAGTGAAGACAGTGGGAGATGTTGGAAGACAGTGAAGGCAGTGGGAGATGTTGGAAGACAGTGAAGGCAGTGGGAGATGTTGGAAAACAGGGAAGGCAGTGGGAGGTGTTGAAAACAGTGAAGACAGTGGGAGGTGATGAATGACAGTGAAAGCAGTGGAGATGTTGGGAGACAGTGAAGAAAGTGGGAGATGTTGGAAGACAGTGAAAACAGTGGGAGATGTCAAAAGACAGTAAAAACAGTGGGAGCTGTCAGAAAACAGTGAAACCAGTGGGAGATGTCGGAAGACAGTGAAGACAGTGGGAGATGTTGGAAGACAGTGAAAACAGTGGGAGATGTCGGGAGACAGTGAAGACAGTGGGAGATGTTGGAAGACAGTGAAGGCAGTGGGAGATGTTGGAAGACAGTGAAGGCAGTGGGAGATGTTGGAAAACAGGGAAGGCAGTGGGAGGTGTTGAAAACAGTGAAGACAGTGGGAGGTGATGAATGACAGTGAAAGCAGTGGAGATGTTGCGAGACAGTGAAGTCAGTGGGAGATGTCGGAAGACAGTGAAGACAGTGGGAGGTGTTTGAAGACAGTGAATACAGTGGGAGATGTCAGAAGACAGTGAAGACAGTGGGAGGTGTCGGAAGACAGTGAAGGCAGTGAGAGATGTCAGAAGACAGTGAAAACAGTGGGAGATGTCGAAAGACAGTGGAAAATGTCAGAAGACAGTGAAGACAGTGGGAGATGTCTGAAGACAGAGAAGGCAGTGGGAAATATCAGAAGACAGTGAAGGCAGTGGGAGATGTCAGAAGACCTTGAAGACTGTGGGAAATGACGGAAGCCTGTGGGAAATGTGAGAAGACAGTGAAAACAGTGGGAGATGTCAGAAGACAGTGAAGACAGTGGGAGATTTTGAAAGACAGTGAAGACAGTGGGAGGTGTTGCAGACAGTGAAGACCGTTGGAGTTGTTAGAAGACAGTGAAGACCGTTGGAGTTGTTAGAAGACAGTGAAGACAGTGGGAGCTGTTGGAAGACAGTGAAAGGAGTAGAGATGTTGGGAGACAGTGAAGATAGTGGGAGGTGTTGAAAACAGTGAAGACAGTGGGAGGTGTTGGAAGACAGTGAAAGCAGTGGAGATGTCGGGAGACAGTGAAGACAGTGGGAGATGTTGGAAGACAGTGAAAGGAGTAGAGATGTTGGAAGACAGTGAAGACAGTGGGAGAGGTCGGAAGACATTGAAGACAGTGGGAGATGTCGGAAGACAGTGAAGGCAGTGAGAGATGTCGGAAGACAGTGAAGACAGTGAGAGATGTTGAAAGAAAGTGAAGACAGTGGGAGGTGTTGGAAGACAATGAAGGCAGTGGTAGATGTCAGAAGACAGTGAAGGCAGTGGTAGATGTCAGAAGACAGTGAAGGCAGTGGTAGATGTCAGCAGATAGTGAAGACAGTGTTAGATGTCAGAAGACAGTGAAGACAGTGGGAGATGTCAGAAGATAGTGGGAGATGTCAGAAGACAGTGAAGACAGTGGGAGATTTCAGAAGACAGTGAAGGCAGTGGGAGATTGCAGTAGACAGTGAAGGCAGTGGGAGATCTCGAAAGACAGTGGGAGATGTTGGAACACAGTGAAGGCAGTGGGGGATGTCAGAAGACAGTGAAGACAGTGGGAGATGTCGGAAGACAGTGAAGACAGTGGGAGATGTCGTAAGACAGTGAAGACAGTGGGAGATGTCGGAAGACAGTGAAGACAGTGGGAGGTGTTGGAAGACAGTGAATACAGTGGGAGATGTCAGAAGACAGTGGGAAAAGTCAGAAGACAGTAAATACAGTGGGAGGTGTCGGAAGACAGTGAAGGCAGTGAGAGATGTCAGAAGACAGTGAAAACAGTGGGAGATGTCAGAAAACAGTGAAACCAGTGGGAGATGTCGGAAGACAGTGAAGACAGTGGGAGATGTCAGAAGACAGTAAAGACAGTGGGAGATGTCGAAAGACAGTGGAAAATGTCAGAAGACAGTGAAGACAGTGGGAGATGTCAGAAGACAGAGAAGGCAGTGGGAGATGTCAGAAGACAGTGAAGGCAGTGGGAGATGTCAGAAGACAGTGAAGACAGTGGCAAATGTTGGAAGCCTGTGGGAAATGTCAGAAGACAGTGAAAACAGTGGGAGATGTCAGAAGACAGTGAAGACAGTGGGAGATTTTGAAAGACAGTGAAGACAGTGGGAGGTGTTACAGACAGTGAAGACAGTGGGAGTTGTTAGAAGACAGTGAAGACAGTGGGAGGTGTTGGAAGACAGTGAAAGCAGTAGAGATGTTGGGAGACAGTGAAGATAGTGGGAGGTGTTGAAAACAGTGAAGACAGTGGGAGGTGTTGGAAGACAGTGAAAGCAGTGGAGATGTCGGGAGACAGTGAAGACAGTGGGAGATGTTGGAAGACAGTGAAGGCAGTGGGAGATGTTGGAAGACAGTGAAGGCAGTGGGAGATGTTGGAAAACAGGGAAGGCAGTGGGAGATGTTGGAAACAGTGAAGACAGTGGGAGGTGATGAATGACAGTGAAAGCAGTGGAGATGTTGGGAGACAGTGAAGACAGTGGGAGATGTCGCAAGACAGTGAAGACAGTGGGAGGTGTTGGAAGACAGTGAATACAGTGGGAGATGTCAGAAGACAGTGGGAAAAGTCAGAAGACAGTATAGACAGTGGGAGGTGTCGGAAGACAGTGAAGGCAGTGAGAGATGTCAGAAGACAGTGAAAACAGTGGGAGATGTCAGAAAACAGTGAAACCAGTGGGAGATGTCGGAAGACAGTGAAGACAGTGGGAGATGTCAGAAGACAGTGAAGACAGTGGGAGATGTCAGAAGACAGTGAAGACAGTGGGAGATGTCGAAAGACAGTGGAAAATGTCAGAAGACAGTGAAGACAGTGGGAGATGTCAGAAGACAGAGAAGGCAGTGGGAGATTTTGAAGGACAGTGAAGACAGTGGGAGGTGTTGCAGACAGTGAAGACCGTTGGATTTGTTAGAAGACAGTGAAGACCGTTGGAGTTGTTAGAAGACAGTGAAGACAGTGGGAGGTGTTGGAAGACAGTGAAAGGAGTAGAGATGTTGGGAGACAGTGAAGATAGTGGGAGGTGTTGAAAACAGTGAAGACACTGGGAGGTGTTGGAAGACAGTGAAAGCAGTGGAGATGTCGGGAGACAGTGAAGACAGTGAGAGATGTTGGAAGACAGTGAAAGGAGTGGAGATGTCGGGAGACAGTGAAGACAGTGGGAGATGTTGGACGACAGTGAAGGCAGTGGGAGATGTTGGAAGACAGTGAAGGCAGTGGGAGATGTTGGAAAACAGGGAAAGCAGTGGGAGGTGTTGAAAACAGTGAAGACAGTGGGAGGTGATGAATGACAGTGAAAGCAGTGGAGATGTTGGGAGACAGTGAAGACAGTGGGAGATGTCAGAAGACAGTGAATACAGAGGGAGATGTTGAAAGACAGTGAAGGCAGTGGGAGATGTCAAAAGACAGTAAAAACAGTGGGAGCTGTCAGAAAACAGTGAAACCAGTGGGAGATGTCGGAAGACAGTGAAGACAGTGGGAGATGTCAGAAGACATTGAAAACAGTGGGAGATGTCGGAAGACAGTGAAGACAGTGAGAAATGTTGAAAGAAATTGAAGACAGTGGGAGGTGTTGGAAGACATTGAAAGCAGTGGAGATGTCAGGGGAGAGTGAAGACAGTGGGACATTTCAGAAGACAGTGAAGACAGTGGGAGATGTTGAAAGACAGTGGAGATGTCGGAAGACAATGGGAAATGTCAGAAGCCAGTGAAGACAGAGGGAGATGTTGAAAGACAGTGAAGACAGTGGGAGATGTCGGAAGACAGTGAAGACAGAGGGAGATGTTGAAAGACAGTGAAGACAGTGGGAGACGTCGGAAGACAATGGGAAATGTCAGAAGACAGTGAAGACAGTCGGAGATGTTGAAAGACAGTGAAGACTTTGGGAGATGTCAGAAGACAATGAAGGCAGTGGTAGATGTCAGAAGACAGTGAAGGCAGTGGTAGATGTCAGAAGACAGTGAAGGCAGTGGTAGATGTCAGAAGACAGTGAAGACAGTGGGAGATGTCAGAAGACAGTGAAGACAGTGGGAGATGTCAGAAGATAGTGTGAGATGTCAGAAGACAGTGAAGACAGTGGGAGATTTCAGAAGACACTGAAGGCAGTGGGAGATTGCAGTAGACAGTGAATGCAGTGGGAGATCTCGAAAGACAGTGGGAGATGTTGGAACACAGTGAAGGCAGTGGGGGATGCCAGAAGACAGTGAAGACAGTGGGAGATGTCGGAAGACAGTGAAGACAGTGGGAGATGTCGTAAGACAGTGAAGACAGTGGGAGATGTCGTAAGACAGTGAAGACAGTGGGAGATGTCGGAAGACAGTGAAGACAGTGGGAGGTGTTGGAAGACAGTGAATACAGTGGGAGATGTCAGAAGACAGTGGGAAAAGTCAGAAGACAGTAAAGACAGTGGGAGGTGTCGGAAGACAGTGAAGGCAGTGAGAGATGTCAGAAGACAGTGAAAACAGTGGGAGATGTCAGAAAACAGTGAAACCAGTGGGAGATGTCGGAAGACAGTGAAGACAGTGGGAGATTGCAGTAGACAGTGAAGGCAGTGGGAGATCTCGAAAGACAGTGGGAGATGTTGGAACACAGTGAAGGCAGTGGGGGATGTCAGAAGACAGTGAAGACAGTGGGAGATGTCGGAAGACAGTGAAGACAGTGGGAGATGTCGTAAGACAGTGAAGACTGTGGGAGATGTCGTAAGACAGTGAAGACAGTGGGAGATGTCGGAAGACAGTGAAGACAGTGGGAGGTGTTGGAAGACAGTGAATACAGTGGGAGATGTCAGAAGACAGTGGGAAAAGTCAGGAGACAGTAAAGACAGTGGGAGGTGTCGGAAGACAGTGAAGGCAGTGAGAGATGTCAGAAGACACTGAAAACAGTGGGAGATGTCAGAAAACAGTGAAACCAGTGGGAGATGTCGGAAGACAGTGAAGACAGTGGGAGATGTCAGAAGACAGTGAAGACAGTGGGAGATGTCAGAAGACAGTAAAGATAGTGGGAGATGTCGAAAGACAGTGGAAAATGTCAGAAGACAGTGAAGACAGTGGGAGATGTCAGAAGACAGAGAAGGCAGTGGGAGATGTCAGAAGACAGTGAAGTCAGTGGGAGATGTCAGAAGACAGTAAGACAGTGGCAAATGTTGGAAGCCTGTGGGAAATGTCAGAAGACAGTGAAAACAGTGGGAGATGTCAGAAGACAGTGAAGACAGTGGGAGATTTTGAAAGACAGTGAAGACAGTGGGAGGTGTTACCGACAGTGAAGACAGTGGGAGTTGTTAGAAGACAGTGAAGACAGTGGGAGGTGTTGGAAGACAGTGAAAGCAGTAGAGATGTTGGGAGACAGTGAAGATAGTGGGAGGTGTTGAAAACAGTGAAGACAGTGGGAGGTGTTGGAAGACAGTGAAAGCAGTTGAGATGTCGGGAGACAGTGAAGACCGTGGGAGATGTTGGAAGACAGTGAAGGCAGTGGGAGATGTTGGTAGACAGTGAAGGCAGTGGGAGATGTTGGAAAACAGGGAAGTCAGTGGGAGGTGTTGAAAACAGTGAAGACAGTGGGAGGTGATGAATGACAGTGAAAGCAGTGGAGATGTTGGGAGACAGTGAAGACAGTGGGAGATGTCGGAAGACAGTGAAGACAGTGGGAGATTGCAGTAGACAGTGAAGGCAGTGGGAGATCTCGAAAGACAGTGGGAGATGTTGGAACACAGTGAAGGCAGTGGGGGATGTCAGAAGACAGTGAAGACAGTGGGAGATGTCGGAAGACAGTGAAGACAGTGGGAGATGTCGTAAGACAGTGAAGACAGTGGGAGATGTCGTAAGACAGTGAAGACAGTGGGAGATGTCGGAAGACAGTGAAGACAGTGGGAGGTGTTGGAAGACAGTGAATACAGTGGGAGATGTCAGAAGACAGTGGGAAAAGTCAGAAGACAGTAAAGACAGTGGGAGGTGTCGGAAGACAGTGAAGGCAGTGAGAGATGTCAGAAGACAGTGAAAACAGTGGGAGATGTCAGAAAACAGTGAAACCAGTGGGAGATGTCGGAAGACAGTGAAGACAGTGGGAGATGTCAGAAGACAGTGAAGACAGTGGGAGATGTCAGAAGACAGTAAAGACAGTGGGAGATGTTGAAAGACAGTGGAAAATGTCAGAAGACAGTGAAGACAGTGGGAGATGTCAGAAGACAGAGAAGGCAGTGGGAGATGTCAGAAGACAGTGAAGTCAGTGGGAGATGTCCGAAGACAGTAAGACAGTGGCAAATGTTGGAAGCCTGTGGGAAATGTCAGAAGACAGTGAAAACAGTGGGAGATGTCAGAAGACAGTGAAGACAGTGGGAGATTTTGAAAGACAGTGAAGACAGTGGGAGGTGTTACCGACAGTGAAGACTGTGGGAGTTGTTAGAAGACAGTGAAGACAGTGGGAGGTGTTGGAAGACAGTGAAAGCAGTAGAGATGTTGGGAGACAGTGAAGATAGTGGGAGGTGTTGAAAACAGTGAAGACAGTGGGAGGTGTTGGAAGACAGTGAAAGCAGTTGAGATGTCGGGAGACAGTGAAGACCGTGGGAGATGTTGGAAGACAGTGAAGGCAGTGGGAGATGTTGGAAGACAGTGAAGGCAGTGGGAGATGTTGGAAAACAGGGAAGGCAGTGGGAGGTGTTGAAAACAGTGAAGACAGTGGGAGGTGATGAATGACAGTGAAAGCAGTGGAGATGTTGGGAGACAGTGAAGACAGTGGGAGATGTCGGAAGACAGTGAAGACAGTGGGAGGTGTTGGAAGACAGTGAATACAGTGGGAGATGTCAGAAGACAGTGGGAAAAGTCAGAAGACAGTATAGACAGTGGGAGGTGTCGGAAGACAGTGAAGGCAGTGAGAGATGTCAGAAGACAGTGAAAACAGTGGGAGATGTCGAAAGACAGTGGAAAATGTCAGAAGACAGTGAAGACAGTGGGAGATGTCTGAAGACAGAGAAGGCAGTGGGAGATATCAGAGGACAATGAAGGCAGTGGGAGATGTCAGAAGACAGTGAAGGCAGTGGGAGATGTTGGTAGACAGTGAAGGCAGTGGGAGATGTTGGAAAACAGGGAAGGCAGTGGGAGGTGTTGAAAACAGTGAAGACAGTGGGAGGTGATGAATGACAGTGAAAGCAGTGGAGATGTTGGGAGACAGTGAAGACAGTGGGAGATGTCGGAAGACAGTGAAGACAGTGGGAGATTGCAGTAGACAGTGAAGGCAGTGGGAGATCTCGAAAGACAGTGGGAGATGTTGGAACACAGTGAAGGCAGTGGGGGATGTCAGAAGACAGTGAAGACAGTGGGAGATGTCGGAAGACAGTGAAGACAGTGGGAGATGTCGTAAGACAGTGAAGACAGTGGGAGATGTCGTAAGACAGTGAAGACAGTGGGAGATGTCGGAAGACAGTGAAGACAGTGGGAGGTGTTGGAAGACAGTGAATACAGTGGGAGATGTCAGAAGACAGTGGGAAAAGTCAGAAGACAGTAAAGACAGTGGGAGGTGTCGGAAGACAGTGAAGGCAGTGAGAGATGTCAGAAGACAGTGAAAACAGTGGGAGATGTCAGAAAACAGTGAAACCAGTGGGAGATGTCGGAAGACAGTGAAGACAGTGGGAGATGTCAGAAGACAGTGAAGACAGTGGGAGATGTCAGAAGACAGTAAAGACAGTGGGAGATGTTGAAAGACAGTGGAAAATGTCAGAAGACAGTGAAGACAGTGGGAGATGTCAGAAGACAGAGAAGGCAGTGGGAGATGTCAGAAGACAGTGAAGTCAGTGGGAGATGTCCGAAGACAGTAAGACAGTGGCAAATGTTGGAAGCCTGTGGGAAATGTCAGAAGACAGTGAAAACAGTGGGAGATGTCAGAAGACAGTGAAGACAGTGGGAGATTTTGAAAGACAGTGAAGACAGTGGGAGGTGTTACCGACAGTGAAGACTGTGGGAGTTGTTAGAAGACAGTGAAGACAGTGGGAGGTGTTGGAAGACAGTGAAAGCAGTAGAGATGTTGGGAGACAGTGAGGATAGTGGGAGGTGTTGAAAACAGTGAAGACAGTGGGAGGTGTTGGAAGACAGTGAAAGCAGTTGAGATGTCGGGAGACAGTGAAGACCGTGGGAGATGTTGGAAGACAGTGAAGGCAGTGGGAGATGTTGGAAGACAGTGAAGGCAGTCGGAGATGTTGGAAAACAGGGAAGGCAGTGGGAGGTGTTGAAAACAGTGAAGACAGTGGGAGGTGATGAATGACAGTGAAAGCAGTGGAGATGTTGGGAGACAGTGAAGACAGTGGGAGATGTCGGAAGACAGTGAAGACAGTGGGAGGTGTTGGAAGACAGTGAATACAGTGGGAGATGTCAGAAGACAGTGGGAAAAGTCAGAAGACAGTATAGACAGTGGGAGGTGTCGGAAGACAGTGAAGGCAGTGAGAGATGTCAGAAGACAGTGAAAACAGTGGGAGATGTCGAAAGACAGTGGAAAATGTCAGAAGACAGTGAAGACAGTGGGAGATGTCTGAAGACAGAGAAGGCAGTGGGAGATATCAGAAGACAATGAAGGCAGTGGGAGATGTCAGAAGACAGTGAAGACCATGGGAAATGACGGAAGCCTGTGGGAAATGTGAGAAGACAGTGAAAACAGTGGGAGATGTCAGAAGACATTGAAGACAGTGGGAGATTTTGAAAGACAGTGAAGACAGTGGGAGGTGTTGCAGACAGTGAAGACCGTTGGAGTTGTTAGAAGACAGTGAAGACCGTTGGAGTTGTTAGAAGACAGTGAAGACAGTGGGAGATGTCGGAAGACAGTGAAAACAGTGGGAGATGTCGGAAGACAGTGAAGACAGTGAGAGATGTTGAAAGAAAGTGAAGACAGTGGGAGGTGTTGGAAGACATTGAAAGCAGTGGAGATGTCAGGGGACAGTGAAGACAGTGGGACATTTCAGAAGACAGTGAAGACAGTGGGAGATGTTGAAAGACAGTGGAGATGTCGGAAGACAATGGGAAATGTCAGAAGCCAGTGAAGACAGTCGGAGATGTTGAAAGACAGTGAAGACAGAGGGAGATGTTGAAAGACAGTGAAGACAGTGGGAGACGTCGGAAGACAATGGGAAATGTCAGAAGACAGTGAAGACAGTCGGAGATGTTGAAAGACAGTGAAGACAGTGGGAGATGTCAGAAGACAATGAAGGCAGTGGTAGATGTCAGAAGACAGTGAAGGCAGTGGTAGATGTCAGAAGATAGTGTGAGATGTCAGAAGACAGTGAAGACAGTGGGAGATTTCAGAAGACACTGAAGGCAGTGGGAGATTGCAGTAGACAGTGAAGGCAGTGGGAGATCTCGAAAGACAGTGGGAGATGTTGGAACACACTGAAGGCAGTGGGGGATGTCAGAAGACAGTGAAGACAGTGGGAGATGTCGGAAGACAGTGAAGACAGTGGGAGATGTCGTAAGACAATGAAGACAGTGGGAGATGTCGTAAGACAGTGAAGACAGTGGGAGATGTCGGAAGACAGTGAAGACAGTGGGAGGTGTTGGAAGACAGTGAATACAGTGGGAGATGTCAGAAGACAGTGGGAAAAGTCAGAAGACAGTAAAGACAGTGGGAGGTGTCGGAAGACAGTGAAGGCAGTGAGAGATGTCAGAAGACAGTGAAAACAGTGGGAGATGTCAGAAAACAGTGAAACCAGTGGGAGATGTCGGAAGACAGTGAAGACAGTGGGAGATGTCAGAAGACAGTGAAGACAGTGGGAGATGTCAGAAGACAGTAAAGACAGTGGGAGATGTCGAAAGACAGTGGAAAATGTCAGAAGACAGTGAAGACAGTGGGAGATGTCAGAAGACAGAGAAGGCAGTGGGAGATGTCAGAAGACAGTGAAGTCAGTGGGAGATGTCAGAAGACAGTAAGACAGTGGCAAATGTTGGAAGCCTGTGGGAAATGTCAGAAGACAGTGAAAACAGTGGGAGATGTCAGAAGACAGTGAAGACAGTGGGAGATTTTGAAAGACAGTGAAGACAGTGGGAGGTGTTACCGACAGTGAAGACTGTGGGAGTTGTTAGAAGACAGTGAAGACAGTGGGAGGTGTTGGAAGACAGTGAAAGCAGTAGAGATGTTGGGAGACAGTGAAGATAGTGGGAGGTGTTGAAAACAGTGAAGACAGTGGGAGGTGTTGGAAGACAGTGAAAGCATTTGAGATGTCGGGAGACAGTGAAGACCGTGGGAGATGTTGGAAGACAGTGAAGGCAGTGGGAGATGTTGGAAGAAAGTGAAGGCAGTGGGAGATGTTGGAAAACAGGGAAGGCAGTGGGAGGTGTTGAAAACAGTGAAGACAGTGGGAGGTGATGAATGACAGTGAAAGCAGTGGAGATGTTGGGAGACAGTGAAGACAGTGGGAGATGTCGGAAGACAGTGAAGACAGTGGGAGGTGTTGGAAGACAGTGAATACAGTGGGAGATGTCAGAAGACAGTGGGAAAAGTCAGAAGACAGTATAGACAGTGGGAGGTGTCGGAAGACAGTGAAGGCAGTGAGAGATGTCAGAAGACAGTGAAAACAGTGGGAGATGTCGACAGACAGTGGAAAATGTCAGAAGACAGTGAAGACAGTGGGAGATGTCTGAAGACAGAGAAGGCAGTGGGAGATATCAGAAGACAATGAAGGCAGTGGGAGATGTCAGAAGACAGTGAAGACCGTGGGAAATGACGGAAGCCTGTGGGAAATGTGAGAAGACAGTGAAAACAGTGGGAGATGTCAGAAGACATTGAAGACAGTGGTAGATTTTGAAAGACAGTGAAGACAGTGGGAGGTGTTGCAGACAGTGAAGACCGTTGGAGTTGTTAGAAAACAGTGAAGACCGTTGGAGTTGTTAGAAGACAGTGAAGACAGTGGGAGATGTCGGAAGACAGTGAAAACAGTGGGAGATGTCGGAAGACAGTGAAGACAGTGAGAGATGTTGAAAGAAAGTGAAGACAGTGGGAGGTGTTGGAAGACATTGAAAGCAGTGGAGATGTCAGGGGACAGTGAAGACAGTGGGACATTTCAGAAGACAGTGAAGACAGTGGAAGATGTTGAAAGACAGTGGAGATGTCGGAAGACAATGGGAAATGTCAGAAGCCAGTGAAGACAGTCGGAGATGTTGAAAGACAGTGAAGACAGTGGGAGATGTCAGAAGACAATGAAGGCAGTGGTAGATGTCAGAAGACAGTGAAGGCAGTGGTAGATGTCAGAAGACAGTGAAGGCAGTGGTAGATGTCAGAAGACAGTGAAGACAGTGGTAGATGTCAGAAGACAGTGAAGACAGTGGGAGATGTCAGAAGATAGTGGGAGATGTCAGAAGACAGTGAAGACAGTGGGAGATTTCAGAAGACAGTGAAGGCAGTGGGAGATTGCAGTAGGCAGTGAAGGCAGTGGGAGATCTCAAAAGACAGTGGGAGATGTTGGAACACAGTGAAGGCAGTGGGGGATGTCAGAAGACAGTGAAGACAGTGGGAGATGTCGGAAGACAGTGAAGACAGTGGGAGATGTCGTAAGACAGTGAAGACAGTGGGAGATGTCGGAAGACAGTGAAGACAGTGGGAGGTGTTGGAAGACAGTGAATACAGTGGGAGATGTCAGAAGACAGTGGGAAAAGTCAGAAGACAGTAAAGACAGTGGGAGGTGTCGGAAGACAGTGAAGGCAGTGAGAGATGTCAGAAGACAGTGAAAACAGTGGGAGATGTCAGAAAACAGTGAAACCAGTGGGAGATGTCGGAAGACAGTGAAGACAGTGGGAGATGTCAGAAGACAGTGAAGACAGTGGGAGATGTCAGAAGACAGTAAAGAGAGTGGGAGATGTCGAAAGACAGTGGAAAATGTCAGAAGACAGTGAAGACAGTGGGAGATGTCAGAAGACAGAGAAGGCAGTGGGAGATGTCAGAAGACAGTGAAGGCAGTGGGAGATGTCAGAAGACAGTGAAGACAGTGGCAAATGTTGGAAGCCTGTGGGAAATGTCAGAAGACAGTGAAAACAGTGGGAGATGTCAGAAGACAGTGAAGACAGTGGGAGATTTTGAAAGACAGTGAAGACAGTGGGAGGTGTTACAGACAGTGAAGACAGTGGGAGTTGTTAGAAGACAGTGAAGACAGTGGGAGGTGTTGGAAGACAGTGAAAGCAGTAGAGATGTTGGGAGACAGTGAAGATAGTGGGAGGTGTTGAAAACAGTGAAGACAGTGGGAGGTGTTGGAAGACAGTGAAATCAGTGGAGATGTCGGGAGACAGTGAAGACAGTGGGAGATGTTGGAAGACAGTGAAGGCAGTGGGAGATGTTGGAAGACAGTGAAGGCAGTGGGATATGATGGAAAACAGGGAAGGCAGTGGGAGATGTTGGAAACAGTGAAGACAGTGGGAGGTGATGAATGACAGTGAAAGCAGTGGAGATGTTGGGAGACAGTGAAGACAGTGGGAGATGTCGCAAGACATTGAAGACAGTGGGAGGTGTTGGAAGACAGTGAATACAGTGGGAGATGTCAGAAGACAGTGAAGACAGTGGGAGATGTCTGAAGACAGAGAAGGCAGTGGGGGATTTTGAAGGAGAGTGAAGACAGTGGGAGGTGTTGCAGACAGTGAAGACCGTTGGATTTGTTAGAAGACAGTGAAGACCGTTGGAGTTGTTAGAAGACAGTGAAGACAGTGGGAGGTGTTGGAAGACAGTGAAAGGAGTAGAGATGTTGGGAGACAGTGAAGATAGTGGGAGGTGTTGAAAACAGTGAAGACAGTGGGAGGTGTTTGAAGACAGTGAAAGCAGTGGAAATGTCGGGAGACAGTGAAGACAGTGGGAGATGTAGGAAGACAGTGAAAGGAATAGAGATGTTGGAAGACAGTGTAGACAGTGGGAGAGGTCGGAAGACAGTGAAGACAGTGGGAGATGTCGGAAGACAGTGAAGGCAGTGAGAGATGTCAAAAGACAGTAAAAACAGTGGGAGCTGTCAGAAAACAGTGAAACCAGTGGGAGATGTCGGAAGACAGTGAAGACAGTGGGAGATGTTGGAAGATAGTGAAAACAGTGGGAGATGTCGGAAGACAGTGAAGACAGTGAGAGATGTTGAAAGAAAGTGAAGACAGTGGGAGGTGTTGGAAGACATTGAAAGCAGTGGAGATGTCAGGGGACAGTGAAGACAGTGGGACATTTCAGAAGACAGTGAAGACAGTGGGAGATGTTGAAAGACAGTGGAGATGTCAGAAGATAATGGGAAATGTCAGAAGCCAGTGAAGACAGAGGGAGATGTTGAAAGACAGTGAAGACAGTGGGAGATGTCGGAAGACAGTGAAGACAGAGGGAGATGTTGAAAGACAGTGAAGACAGTGGGAGACGTCGGAAGACAATGGGAAATGTCAGAAGACAGTGAATACAGTCGGAGATGTTGAAAGACATTGAAGACAGTGGGAGATGTCAGAAGACAATGAAGGCAGTGTTAGATGTCAGAAGACAGTGAAGGCAGTGGTAGATGTCAGAAGACAGTGAAGGCAGTGGGAGATGTCAGAAGACAGTGAAGACAGTGGGAGATGTCAGAAGACAGTGAAGACAGTGGGAGATGTCAGAAGATAGTGTGAGATGTCAGAAGACAGTGAAGACAGTGGGAGATTTCAGAAGACACTGAAGGCAGTGGGAGATTGCAGTAGACAGTGAAGGCAGTGGGAGATCTCGAAAGACAGTGGGAGATGTTGGAACACAGTGAAGGCAGTGGGGGATGCCAGAAGACAGTGAAGACAGTGGGAGTTGTCGGAAGACAGTGAAGACAGTGGGAGATGTCGGAAGACAGTGAAGACAGTGGGAGATGTCGTAAGACAGTGAAGACAGTGGGAGATGTCGTAAGACAGTGAAGACAGTGGGAGATGTCGGAAGACAGTGAAGACAGTGGGAGTTGTCGGAAGACAGTGAAGACAGTGGGAGGTGTTGGAAGACAGTGAATACAGTGGGAGATGTCAGAAGACAGTGGGAAAAGTCAGGAGACAGTAAAGACAGTGGGAGGTGTCGGAAGACAGTGAAGGCAGTGAGAGATGTCAGAAGACAGTGAAAACAGTGGGAGATGTCAGAAAACAGTGAAACCAGTGGGAGATGTCGGAAGACAGTGAAGACAGTGGGAGATGTCAGAAGACAGTGAAGACAGTGGGAGATGTCAGAAGACAGTAAAGACAGTGGGAGATGTCAAAAGACAGTGGAAAATGTAAGAAGACAGTGAAGACAGTGGGAGATGTCAGAAGACAGAGAAGGCAGTGGGAGATGTCAGAAGACAGTGAAGGCAGTGGGAGATGTCAGAAGACAGTGAAGACAGTGGGAAATGTTGGAAGCCTGTGGGAAATGTCAGAAGACAGTGAAAACAGTGGGAGATGTCAGAAGACAGTGAAGACAGTGGGAGATTTTGAAAGACAGTGAAGACAGTGGGAGGTGTTACAGACAGTGAAGACAGTGGGAGTTGTTAGAAGACAGTGAAGACAGTGGGAGGTGTTGGAAGACAGTGAAAGCAGTAGAGATGTTGGGAGACAGTGAAGATAGTGGGAGGTGTTGAAAACAGTGAAGACAGTGGGAGGTGTTGGAAGACAGTGAAAGCAGTGGAGATGTCGGGAGACAGTGAAGACAGTGGGAGATGTTGGAAGACAGTGAAGGCAGTGGGAGATGTTAGAAGACAGTGAAGGCAGTGGGAGATGTTGGAAAACAGGGAAGGCAGTGGGAGGTGTTGAAAACAGTGAAGACAGTGGGAGGTGATGAATGACAGTGAAAGCAGTGGAGATGTTGGGAGACAGTGAAGACAGTGGGAGATGTCGGAAGACAGTGAAGACATTGGGAGGTGTTTGAAGACAGTGAATACAGTGGGAGATGTCAGAAGACAGTGGAAAAAGTCAGAAGACAGTATAGACAGTGGGAGGTGTCGGAAGACAGTGAAGGCAGTGAGAGATGTCAGAAGACAGTGAAAACAGTGGGAGATGTCAGAAAACAGTGAAACCAGTGGGAGATGTCGGAAGACAGTGAAGACAGTGGGAGATGTCAGAAGACAGTGAAGACAGTGGGAGATGTCAGAAGACAGTGAAGACAGTGGGAGATGTCGAAAGACAGTGGAAAATGTCAGAAGACAGTGAAGACAGTGGGAGATGTCTGAAGACAGAGAAGGCAGTGGGAGATGTCAGAAGACAGTGAAGACAGTGGGAGATGTCAGAAGACAGTAAAGACAGTGGGAGATGTCGAAAGACAGTGGAAAATGTAAGAAGACAGTGAAGACAGTGGGAGATGTCAGAAGACAGAGAAGGCAGTGGGAGATGTCAGAAGACAGTGAAGGCAGTGGGAGATGTCAGAAGACAGTGAAGACAGTGGGAAATGTTGGAAGCCTGTGGGAAATGTCAGAAGACAGTGAAAACAGTGGGAGATGTCAGAAGACAGTGAAGACAGTGGGAGATTTTGAAAGACAGTGAAGACAGTGGGAGGTGTTACAGACAGTGAAGACAGTGGGAGTTGTTAGAAGACAGTGAAGACAGTGGGAGGTGTTGGAAGACAGTGAAAGCAGTAGAGATGTTGGGAGACAGTGAAGATAGTGGGAGGTGTTGAAAACAGTGAAGACAGTGGGAGGTGTTGGAAGACAGTGAAAGCAGTGGAGATGTCGGGAGACAGTGAAGACAGTGGGAGATGTTGGAAGACAGTGAAGGCAGTGGGAGATGTTAGAAGACAGTGAAGGCAGTGGGAGATGTTGGAAAACAGGGAAGGCAGTGTAAGGTGTTGAAAACAGTGGGAGGTGATGAATGACAGTGAAAGCAGTGGAGATGTTGGGAGACAGTGAAGACAGTGGGAGATGTCGGAAGACAGTGAAGACAGTGGGAGGTGTTGGAAGACAGTGAATACAGTGGGAGATGTCAGAAGACAGTTGGAAAAGTCAGAAGACATTATAGACAGTGGGAGATGTCGGAAGACAGTGAAGGCAGTGAGAGATGTCAGAAGACAGTGAAAACAGTGGGAGATGTCAGAAAACAGTGAAACCAGTGGGAGATGTCGGAAGACAGTGAAGACAGTGGGAGATGTCAGAAGACAGTGAAGACAGTGGGAGATGTCAGAAGACAGTGAAGACAGTGGGAGATGTCGAAAGACAGTGGAAAATGTCAGAAGACAGTGAAGACAGTGGGAGATGTCAGAAGACAGAGAAGGCAGTGGGAGATGTCAGAAGACAGTGAAGACAGTGGGAAATGTTGGAAGCCTGTGGGAAATGTCAGAAGACAGTGTAAACAGTGGGAGATGTCAGAAGACAGTGAAGACAGTGGGAGATTTTGAAAGACAGTGAAGACAGTGGGAGGTGTTACAGACAGTGAAGACAGTGGGAGTTGTTAGAAGACAGTGAAAGCAGTAGAGATGTTGGGAGACAGTGAAGATAGTGGGAGGTGTTGAAAACAGTGAAGACAGTGGGAGGTGTTGGAAGACAGTGAAAGCAGTGGAGATGTTGGAAGACAGTGGAGGCAGTGGGAGATGTTGGAAGACAGCGAAGGCAGTGGAAGATGTTGGAAAACAGGGAAGGTAGTGGGAGGTGTTGAAAACAGTGAAGACAGTGGGAGGTGATGAATGACAGTGAAAGCAGTGGAGATGTTGGGAGACAGTGAACACAGTGGGAGATGTCAGAAGACAGTGAATACAGAGGGAGATGTTGAAAGACAGTGAAGGCAGTGGGAGATGTCGAAAGACCATGAAGACAGTGGGAGGTGTCGGCAGACAGTGGGAAATGTCAGAAGACAGTGAAGTCAGTGATAGATGTTGAAAGACATTAAAGACAGTGGGAGATGTCAGAAGACAATGAAATCACTGGGAGATGTCAGAAGACAATGAAGGCAGTGGGAGATGTTAGAAGACAGTGAAGGCAGTGGGAGATATCGGAAGACAGTGAAGGCAGTGGGAGGTGTTGGAAGATAGTAAAGACAGAGGGAGATGTCGGGAGACAGTGAAGGCAGTGGGAGATGTCGGGAGAGAGTGAAGACAGTTGCAGATGTCGGAAGAAAGTGAGAAATGTCAGAAGACAGTGAAGACAGTGGGAGGTGTTGGAAGACAGTGAAGACAGTGGGAGATGGTAAAGACAGTGAAGACAGTGGGAGATGTCAGAAGACAGTGAAGGCAGTGGGTGATTTCAGAAGCCAACGAAGGCAGTGGGAGGTGTTGGAAGATTGTGAAGACAATGGGAATTGTCGGGAAACAGTGAAGAAAGTGGGAGATGTCAGAAGACAGTGAAGGCAGTGGGAGATGTTGAAAGACAGTGAAGGCAGTGGGAGAGGTCAGAAGAGAGTGAATACAGTGTGAGATGTTGAAAACAGTGAAGACAGTGGGAGGTCTTGGAAGTCAGTGAAAGCAGTGGAGATGTTGGGATACAGTTAAAACAGTGGGAGATTTCAGAAGACAGTGTAGGCAGTGGGAGATGTTGAAAACAGTGAAGGCAGTTGGAGGTGTTGCAGACAGTGAAGACCGTGGGAGTTGCTAGAAGACAGTGAAGAGAGTGGGAGTTGTTGGAAGACAGTGAAAGCAGTGGAAATGTCGGGAGACAGTGAAGATAGTGGGAGATGTTGGAAGACAGTGAAGGCAGTGGGAGATGTTGGAAGACAGTGGAGGCAGTGGGAGATGTTGGAAGACAGTGGAGGCAGTGGGAGTTGTTGGAAAACAGGGAAGGCAGTGGGAGGTGATGGATGACGGTGAAAGCAGTGGAGATGTTGGGAGACAGTGAACACAGAGGGAGATGTCAGAAGACAGTGAAGACAGAGGGAGATGTTGAAAGAAAGTGAAGGCAGTGGGAGATGTCGAAAGACCATGAAGACAGTGGGAGGTGTCGGCAGACAGTGGGAAATGTCAGAAGACAATGAAATCACTGGGAGATGTCAGAAGACAATGAAGGCAGTGGGAGATGTCAGAAGACAGTGAAGACAGTGGGAGATGTTGAAAGACAGTAAAGACAGTGGGAGATGTCGAAAGACAGTGGAAAATGTCAGAAGACAGTGAAGACAGTGGGAGATGTCTGAAGACAGAGAAGGCAGTGGGAGATGTCAGAAGACAGTGAATGCAGTGGGAGATGTCAGAAGACAGTGAGGACCGTGGGAGATTTTGAAAGACAGTGAAGACAGTGGGAGGTGTTGCAGACAGTGAAGACAGTGGGAGTTGTTAGAAGACAGTGAAGACAGTGGGAGGTGTTGGAAGACAGTGAAAGCAGTAGAGATGTTGGGAGACAGTGAAGATAGTGGGAGGTGTTGAAAACAGTGAATGCAGTGGGAGGTGTTGGAAGACAGTGGAAAATGTCAGAAGACAGTGAAGACAGTGGGAGATGTCAGAAGACAGAGAAGGCAGTGGGAGATGTCAGAAGACAGTGAAGGCAGTGGGAGATGTCAGAAGACAGTGAAGACAGTGGCAAATGTTGGAAGCCTGTGGGAAATGTCAGAAGACAGTGAAAACAGTGGGAGATGTCAGAAGACAGTGAAGACAGTGGGAGATTTTGAAAGACAGTGAAGACAGTGGGAGGTGTTACAGACAGTGAAGACAGTGGGAGTTGTTAGAAGACAGTGAAGACAGTGGGAGGTGTTGGAAGACAGTGAAAGCAGTAGAGATGTTGGGAGACAGTGAAGATAGTGGGAGGTGTTGAAAACAGTGAAGACAGTGGGAGGTGCTGGAAGACAGTGAAAGCAGTGGAGATGTCGGGAGACAGTGAAGACAGTGGGAGATGTTGGAAGACAGTGAAGGCAGTGGGAGATGTTGGAAGACAGTGAAGGCAGTGGGAGATGTTGGAAAACAGGGAAGGCAGTGGGAGATGTTGGAAACAGTGAAGACTGTGGGAGGTGATGAATGACAGTGAAAGCAGTGGAGATGTTGGGAGACAGTGAAGACAGTGGGAGATGTCGCAAGACAGTGAAGACAGTGGGAGGTGTTGGAAGACAGTGAATACAGTGGGAGATGTCAGAAGACAGTGGGAAAAGTCAGAAGACAGTATAGACAGTGGGAGGTGTCGGAAGACAGTGAAGGCAGTGAGAGATGTCAGAAGACAGTGAAAACAGTGGGAGATGTCAGAAAACAGTGAAACCAGTGGGAGATGTCGGAAGACAGTGAAGACAGTGGGAGATGTCAGAAGACAGTGAAGACAGTGGGAGATGTCAGAAGACAGTGAAGACAGTGGGAGATGTCGAAAGACAGTGGAAAATGTCAGAAGACAGTGAAGACAGTGGGAGATGTCAGAAGACAGAGAAGGCAGTGGGAGATTTTGAAGGACAGTGAAGACAGTGGGAGGTGTTGCAGACAGTGAAGACCGTTGGAGTTGTTAGAAGACAGTGAAGACCGTTGGAGTTGTTAGAAGACAGTGAAGACAGTGGGAGGTGTTGGAAGACAGTGAAAGGAGTAGAGATGTTGGGAGACAGTGAAGATAGTGGGAGGTGTTGAAAACAGTGAAGACAGTGGGAGGTGTTGGAAGACAGTGAAAGCAGTGGAGATGTCGGGAGACAGTGAAGACAGTGGGAGATGTTGGAAGACAGTGAAAGGAGTAGAGATGTTGGAAGACAGTGAAGACAGTGGGAGATGTCGGAAGACAGTGAATACAGTGGGAGATATCAGAAGACAGTTGGAAAAGTCAGAAGACAGTAAAGACAGTGGGAGGTGTCGGAAGACAGTGAAGGCAGTGAGAGATGTCAGAA
The DNA here is from genome assembly GCF_017639515.1 of Carcharodon carcharias. Lineage (NCBI taxonomy): Eukaryota > Metazoa > Chordata > Chondrichthyes > Lamniformes > Lamnidae > Carcharodon > Carcharodon carcharias. The sequence goes on from NC_054471.1 coordinate 9,977,206, forward strand.
GACAGTGAAAACAGTGGGAGATGTCAGAAAACAGTGAAACCAGTGGGAGATGTCGGAAGACAGTGAAGACAGTGGGAGATGTCAGAAGACAGTGAAGACAGTGGGAGATGTCAGAAGACAGTGAAGACAGTGGGAGATGTCGAAAGACAGTGGAAAATGTCAGAAGACAGTGAAGACAGTGGGAGATGTCAGAAGACAGAGAAGGCAGTGGGAGATGTCAGAAGACAGTGAAGGCAGTGGGAGATGTCAGAAGACAGTGAAGACAGTGGGAAATGTTGGAAGCCTGTGGGAAATGTCAGAAGACAGTGTAAACAGTGGGAGATGTCAGAAGACAGTGAAGACAGTGGGAGATTTTGAAAGACAGTGAAGACAGTGGGAGGTGTTACAGACAGTGAAGACAGTGGGAGTTGTTAGAAGACAGTGAAGACAGTGGGAGGTGTTGGAAGACAGTGAAAGCAGTAGAGATGTTGGGAGACAGTGAAGATAGTGGGAGGTGTTGAAAACAGTGAAGACAGTGGGAGGTGTTGGAAGACAGTGAAAGCAGTGGAGATGTTGGAAGACAGTGGAGGCAGTGTGAGATGTTGGAAGACAGTGAAGGCAGTGGGAGATGTTGGAAAACAGGGAAGGTAGTGGGAGGTGTTGAAAACAGTGAAGACAGTGGGAGGTGATGAATGACAGTGAAAGCAGTGGAGATGTTGGGAGACAGTGAACACAGTGGGAGATGTCAGAAGACAGTGAATACAGAGGGAGATGTTGAAAGACAGTGAAGGCAGTGGGAGATGTCGAAAGACCATGAAGACAGTGGGAGGTGTCGGCAGACAGTGGGAAATGTCAGAAGACAGTGAAGTCAGTGATAGATGTTGAAAGACAGTAAAGACAGTGGGAGATGTCAGAAGACAATGAAATCACTGGGAGATGTCAGAAGACAATGAAGGCAGTGGGAGATGTCAGAAGACAGTGAAGGCAGTGGGAGATGTCAGAAGACAGTGAAGGCAGCAGGAGATATCGGAAGACAGTGAAGGCAGTGGGAGGTGTTGGAAGATAGTAAAGACAGAGGGAGATGTCGGGAGACAGTGAAGGCAGTGGGAGATGTCGGGAGAGAGTGAAGACAGTTGCAGATGTCGGAAGAAAGTGAGAAATGTCAGAAGACAGTGAAGACAGTGGGAGGTGTTGGAAGACAGTGAAGACAGTGGGAGATGGTAAAGACAGTGAAGACAGTGGGAGATGTCAGAAGACAGTGAAGGCAGTGGGTGATTTCAGAAGCCAATGAAGGCAGTGGGAGGTGTTGGAAGATTGTGAAGACAATGGGAATTGTCGGGAAACAGTGAAGAAAGTGGGAGATGTCAGAAGACAGTGAAGGCAGTGGGAGATGTTGAAAGACAGTGAAGGCAGTGGGAGAGGTCAGAAGAGAGTGAATACAGTGTGAGATGTTGAAAACAGTGAAGACAGTGGGAGGTCTTGGAAGTCAGTGAAAGCAGTGGAGATGTTGGGATACAGTTAAAACAGTGGGAGATTTCAGAAGACAGTGTAGGCAGTGGGAGATGTTGAAAACAGTGAAGGCAGTGGGAGGTGTTGCAGACAGTGAAGACCGTGGGAGTTGTTAGAAGACAGTGAAGAGAGTGGGAGTTGTTGGAAGACAGTGAAAGCAGTGGAAATGTCGGGAGACAGTGAAGATAGTGGGAGATGTTGGAAGACAGTGAAGGCAGTGGGAGATGTTGGAAGACAGTGGAGGCAGTGGGAGATGTTGGAAGACAGTGGAGGCAGTGGGAGTTGTTGGAAAACAGGGAAGGCAGTGGGAGGTGATGGATGACGGTGAAAACAGTGGAGATGTTGGGAGACAGTGAACACAGAGGGAGATGTCAGAAGACAGTGAAGACAGAGGGAGATGTTGAAAGAAAGTGAAGGCAGTGGGAGATGTCGAAAGACCATGAAGACAGTGGGAGGTGTCGGCAGACAGTGGGAAATGTCAGAAGACAATGAAATCACTGGGAGATGTCAGAAGACAATGAAGGCAGTGGGAGATGTCAGAAGACAGTGAAGACAGTGGGAGATGTTGAAAGACAGTAAAGACAGTGGGAGATGTCGAAAGACAGTGGAAAATGTCAGAAGACAGTGAAGACAGTGGGAGATGTCTGAAGACAGAGAAGGCAGTGGGAGATGTCAGAAGACAGTGAATGCAGTGGGAGATGTCAGAAGACAGTGAGGACCGTGGGAGATTTTGAAAGACAGTGAAGACAGTGGGAGGTGTTGCAGACAGTGAAGACAGTGGGAGTTGTTAGAAGACAGTGAAGACAGTGGGAGGTGTTGGAAGACAGTGAAAGCAGTAGAGATGTTGGGAGACAGTGAAGATAGTGGGAGGTGTTGAAAACAGTGAATGCATTGGGAGGTGTTGGAAGACAGTGGAAAATGTCAGAAGACAGTGAAGACAGTGGGAGATGTCAGAAGACAGAGAAGGCAGTATGAGATGTCAGAAGACAGTGAAGGCAGTGGGAGATGTCAGAAGACAGTGAAGACAGTGGGAAATGTTGGAAGCCTGTGGGAAATGTCAGAAGACAGTGAAAACAGTGGGAGATGTCAGAAGACAGTGAAGACAGTGGGAGATTTTGAAAGACAGTGAAGACAGTGGGAGGTGTTACAGACAGTGAAGACAGTGGGAGTTGTTAGAAGACAGTGAAGACAGTGGGAGGTGTTGGAAGACAGTGAAAGCAGTAGAGATGTTGGGAGACAGTGAAGATAGTGGGAGGTGTTGAAAACAGTGAAGACAGTGGGAGGTGTTGGAAGACAGTGAAAGCAGTGGAGATGTCGGGAGACAGTGAAGACAGTGGGAGATGTTGGAAGACAGTGAAGGCAGTGGGAGATGTTGGAAGACAGTGAAGGCAGTGGGAGATGTTGGAAAACAGGGAAGGCAGTGGGAGATGTTGGAAACAGTGAAGACTGTGGGAGGTGATGAATGACAGTGAAAGCAGTGGAGCTGTCGCAAGACAGTGAAGACAGTGGGAGGTGTTGGAAGACAGTGAATACAGTGGGAGATGTCAGAAGACAGTGGGAAAAGCCAGAAGACAGTATAGACAGTGGGAGGTGTCGGAAGACAGTGAAGGCAGTGAGAGATGTCAGAAGACAGTGAAAACAGTGGGAGATGTCAGAAAACAGTGAAACCAGTGGGAGATGTCGGAAGACAGTGAAGACAGTGGGAGATGTCAGAAGACAGTGAAGACAGTGGGAGATGTCAGAAGACAGTGAAGACAGTGGGAGATGTCGAAAGACAGTGGAAAATGTCAGAAGACAGTGAAGACAGTGGGAGATGTCAGAAGACAGAGAAGGCAGTGGGAGATTTTGAAGGACAGTGAAGACAGTGGGAGGTGTTGCAGACAGTGAAGACCGTTGGAGTTGTTAGAAGACAGTGAAGACCGTTGGAGTTGTTAGAAGACAGTGAAGACAGTGGGAGGTGTTGGAAGACAGTGAAAGGAGTAGAGATGTTGGGAGACAGTGAAGATAGTGGGAGGTGTTGAAAACAGTGAAGACAGTGGGAGGTGTTGGAAGACAGTGAAAGCAGTGGAGATGTCGGGAGACAGTGAAGACAGTGGGAGATGTTGGAAGACAGTGAAAGGAGTAGAGATGTTGGAAGACAGTGAAGACAGTGGGAGAGGTCGGAAGACAGTGAAGACAGTGAGAGATGTCGGAAGACAGTGAAGGCAGTGAGAGATGTCAAAAGACAGTAAAAACAGTGGGAGCTGTCAGAAAACAGTGAAACCAGTGGGAGATGTCGGAAGACAGTGAAGACAGTGGGAGATGTTGGAAGACAGTGAATACAGTGGGAGATGTCGGAAGACAGTGAAGACAGTGAGAGATGTTGAAAGAAAGTGAAGACAGTGGGAGGTGTTGGAAGACATTGAAAGCAGTGGAGATGTCAGGGGACAGTGAAGACAGTGGGACATTTCAGAAGACAGTGAAGACAGTGGGAGATGTTGAAAGACAGTGGAGATGTCGGAAGACAATGGGAAATGTCAGAAGCCAGTGAAGACAGAGGGAGATGTTGAAAGACAGTGAAGACAGTGGGAGATGTCGGAAGACAGTGAAGACAGAGGGAGATGTTGAAAGACAGTGAAGACAGTGGGAGACGTCGGAAGACAATGGGAAATGTCAGAAGACAGTGAAGACAGTCGGAGATGTTGAAAGACAGTGAAGGCAGTGGTAGATGTCAGAAGACAGTGAAGACAGTGGGAGATGTCAGAAGACAGTGAAGACAGTGGGAGATGTCAGAAGATAGTGTGAGATGTCAGAAGACAGTGAAGACAGTGGGAGATTTCAGAAGACACTGAAGGCAGTGGGAGATTGCAGTAGACAGTGAAGGCAGTGGGAGATCTCGAAAGACAGTGGGAGATGTTGGAACACAGTGAAGGCAGTGGGGGATGCCAGAAGACAGTGCAGACAGTGGGAGATGTCGGAAGACAGTGAAGACAGTGGGAGATGTCGTAAGACAGTGAAGACAGTGGGAGATGTCGTAAGACAGTGAAGACAGTGGGAGATGTCGGAAGACAGTGAAGACAGTGGGAGGTGTTGGAAGACAGTGAATACAGTGGGAGATGTCAGAAGACAGTGGGAAAAGTCAGGAGACAGTAAAGACAGTGGGAGGTGTCGGAAGACAGTGAAGGCAGTGAGATATGTCAGAAGACAGTGAAAACAGTGGGAGATGTCAGAAAACAGTGAAACCAGTGGGAGATGTCGGAAGACAGTGAAGACAGTGGGAGATGTCAGAAGGCAGTGAAGACAGTGGGAGATGTCAGAAGACAGTAAAGACAGTGGGAGATGTCGAAAGACAGTGGAAAATGTAAGAAGACAGTGAAGACAGTGGGAGATGTCAGAAGACAGATAAGGCAGTGGGAGATGTCAGAAGACAGTGAAGGCAGTGGGAGATGTCAGAAGACAGTGAAGACAGTGGGAAATGTTGGAAGCCTGTGGGAAATGTCAGAAGACAGTGAAAACAGTGGGAGATGTCAGAAGACAGTGAAGACAGTGGGAGATTTTGAAAGACAGTGAAGACAGTGGGAGGTGTTAGAAGACAGTGAAGACAGTGGGAGGTGTTGGAAGACAGTGAAAGCAGTAGAGATGTTGGGAGACAGTGAAGATAGTGGGAGGTGTTGAAAACAGTGAAGACAGTGGGAGGTGTTGGAAGACAGTGAAAGCAGTGGAGATGTCGGGAGACAGTGAAGACAGTGGGAGATGTTGGAAGACAGTGAAGGCAGTGGGAGATGTTAGAAGACAGTGAAGGCAGTGGGAGATGTTGGAAAACAGGGAAGGCAGTGGGAGGTGTTGAAAACAGTGAAGACAGTGGGAGGTGATGAATGACAGTGAAAGCAGTGGAGATGTTGGGAGACAGTGAAGACAGTGGGAGATGTCGGAAGACAGTGAAGACAGTGGGAGGTGTTTGAAGACAGTGAATACAGTGGGAGATGTCGAAAGACAGTGGAAAATGTCAGAAGACAGTGAAGACAGTGGGAGATGTCAGAAGACAGAGAAGGCAGTGGGAGATTTTGAAGGACAGTGAAGACAGTGGGAGGTGTTGCAGACAGTGAAGACCGTTGGAGTTGTTAGAAGACAGTGAAGACCGTTGGAGTTGTTAGAAGGCAGTGAAGACAGTGGGAGGTGTTGGAAGACAGTGAAAGGAGTAGAGATGTTGGGAGACAGTGAAGATAGTGGGAGGTGTTGAAAACAGTGAAGACACTGGGAGGTGTTGGAAGACAGTGAAAGCAGTGGAGATGTCGGGAGACAGTGAAGACAGTGGGAGATGTTGGAAGACAGTGAAAGGAGTAGAGATGTTGGAAGACAGTGAAGACAGTGGGAGAGGTCGGAAGACAGTGAAGACAGTGGGAGATGTCGGAAGACAGTGAAGGCAGTGAGAGATGTCAGAAGACAGTAAAAACAGTGGGAGCTGTCAGAAAACAGTGAAACCAGTGGGAGATGTCGGAAGACAGTGAAGACAGTGGGAGATGTTGGAAGACAGTGAAAACAGTGGGAGATGTCGGAAGACAGTGAAGACAGTGAGAGATGTTGAAAGAAAGTGAAGACAGTGGGAGGTGTTGGAAGACATTGAAAGCAGTGGAGATGTCAGGGGACAGTGAAGACAGTGGGACATTTCAGAAGACTGTGAAGACAGTGGGAGATGTTGAAAGACAGTGGAGATGTCGGAAGACAATGGGAAATGTCAGAAGCCAGTGAAGACAGAGGGAGATGTTGAAAGACAGTGAAGACAGTGGGAGATGTCGGAAGACAGTGAAGACAGAGGGAGATGTTGAAAGACAGTGAAGACAGTGGGAGACGTCGGAAGACAATGGGAAATGTCAGAAGACAGTGAAGACAGTCGGAGATGTTGAAAGACAGTGAAGGCAGTGGTAGATGTCAGAAGACAGTGAAGACAGTGGGAGATGTCAGAAGACAGTGAAGACAGTGGGAGATGTCAGAAGATAGTGTGAGATGTCAGAAGACAGTGAAGACAGACGGAGATTTCAGTAGACACTGAAGGCAGTGGGAGATTGCAGTAGACAGTGAAGGCAGTGGGAGATCTCAAAAGACAGTGGGAGATGTTGGAACACAGTGAAGGCAGTGGGGGATGCCAGAAGACAGTGAAGACAGTGGGAGATGTCGGAAGACAGTGAAGACAGTGGGAGATGTCGTAAGACAGTGAAGACAGTGGGAGATGTCGTAAGACAGTGAAGACAGTGGGAGATGTCGGAAGACAGTGAAGACAGTGGGAGGTGTTGGAAGACAGTGAATACAGTGGGAGATGTCAGAAGACAGTGGGAAAAGTCAGGAGACAGTAAAGACAGTGGGAGGTGTCGGAAGACAGTGAAGGCAGTGAGAGATGTCAGAAGACAGTGAAAACAGTGGGAGATGTCAGAAAACAGTGAAACCAGTGGGAGATGTCGGAAGACAGTGAAGACAGTGGGAGATGTCAGAAGGCAGTGAAGACAGTGGGAGATGTCAGAAGACAGTAAAGACAGTGGGAGATGTCGAAAGACAGTGGAAAATGTAAGAAGACAGTGAAGACAGTGGGAGATGTCAGAAGACAGAGAAGGCAGTGGGAGATGTCAGAAGACAGTGAAGGCAGTGGGAGATGTCAGAAGACAGTGAAGACAGTGGGAAATGTTGGAAGCCTGTGGGAAATGTCAGAAGACAGTGAAAACAGTGGGAGATGTCAGAAGACAGTGAGGACAGTGGGAGATTTTGAAAGACAGTGAAGACAGTGGGAGGTGTTACAGACAGTGAAGACAGTGGGAGTTGTTAGAAGACAGTGAAGACAGTGGGAGGTGTTGGAAGACAGTGAAAGCAGTAGAGATGTTGGGAGACAGTGAAGATAGTGGGAGGTGTTGAAAACAGTGAAGACAGTGGGAGGTGTTGGAAGACAGTGAAAGCAGTGGAGATGTCGGGAGACAGTGAAGACAGTGGGAGATGTTGGAAGACAGTGAAAGGAGTAGAGATGTTGGAAGACAGTGAAGACAGTGGGAGAGGTCCGAAGACAGTGAAGACAGTGGGAGATGTCAGAAGACAGTGAAGGCAGTGAGAGATGTCAAAAGACAGTAAAAACAGTGGGAGCTGTCAGAAAACAGTGAAACCAGTGGGAGATGTCGGAAGACAGTGAAGACAGTGGGAGATGTTGGAAGACAGTGAATACAGTGGGAGATGTCGGAAGACAGTGAAGACAGTGAGAGATGTTGAAAGAAAGTGAAGACAGTGGGAGGTGTTGGAAGACATTGAAAGCAGTGGAGATGTCAGGGGACAGTGAAGACAGTGGGACATTTCAGAAGACAGTGAAGACAGTGGGAGATGTTGAAAGACAGTGGAGATGTCGGAAGACAATGGGAAATGTCAGAAGCCAGTGAAGACAGAGGGAGATGTTGAAAGACAGTGAAGACAGTGGGAGATGTCGGAAGACAGTGAAGACAGAGGGAGATGTTGAAAGACAGTGAAGACAGTGGGAGACGTCGGAAGACAATGGGAAATGTCAGAAGACAGTGAAGACAGTCGGAGATGTTGAAAGACAGTGAAGGCAGTGGTAGATGTCAGAAGACAGTGAAGACAGTGGGAGATGTCAGAAGACAGTGAAGACAGTGGGAGATGTCAGAAGATAGTGTGAGATGTCAGAAGACAGTGAAGACAGTGGGAGATTTCAGAAGACACTGAAGGCAGTGGGAGATTGCAGTAGACAGTGAAGGCAGTGGGAGATCTCGAAAGACAGTGGGAGATGTTGGAACACAGTGAAGGCAGTGGGGGATGCCAGAAGACAGTGCAGACAGTGGGAGATGTCGGAAGACAGTGAAGACAGTGGGAGATGTCGTAAGACAGTGAAGACAGTGGGAGATGTCGTAAGACAGTGAAGACAGTGGGAGATGTCGGAAGACAGTGAAGACAGTGGGAGGTGTTGGAAGACAGTGAATACAGTGGGAGATGTCAGAAGACAGTGGGAAAAGTCAGGAGACAGTAAAGACAGTGGGAGGTGTCGGAAGACAGTGAAGGCAGTGAGATATGTCAGAAGACAGTGAAAACAGTGGGAGATGTCAGAAAACAGTGAAACCAGTGGGAGATGTCGGAAGACAGTGAAGACAGTGGGAGATGTCAGAAGGCAGTGAAGACAGTGGGAGATGTCAGAAGACAGTAAAGACAGTGGGAGATGTCGAAAGACAGTGGAAAATGTAAGAAGACAGTGAAGACAGTGGGAGATGTCAGAAGACAGAGAAGGCAGTGGGAGATGTCAGAAGACAGTGAAGGCAGTGGGAGATGTCAGAAGACAGTGAAGACAGTGGGAAATGTTGGAAGCCTGTGGGAAATGTCAGAAGACAGTGAAAACAGTGGGAGATGTCAGAAGACAGTGAAGACAGTGGGAGATTTTGAAAGACAGTGAAGACAGTGGGAGGTGTTACAGACAGTGAAGACAGTGGGAGTTGTTAGAAGACAGTGAAGACAGTGGGAGGTGTTGGAAGACAGTGAAAGCAGTAGAGATGTTGGGAGACAGTGAAGATAGTGGGAGGTGTTGAAAACAGTGAAGCCAGTGGGAGGTGTTGGAAGACAGTGAAAGCAGTGGAGATGTCGGGAGACAGTGAAGACAGTGGGAGATGTTGGAAGACAGTGAAGGCAGTGGGAGATGTTAGAAGACAGTGAAGGCAGTGGGAGATGTTGGAAAACAGGGAAGGCAGTGGGAGGTGTTGAAAACAGTGAAGACAGTGGGAGCTGATGAATGACAGTGAAAGCAGTGGAGATGTTGGGAGACAGTGAAGACAGCGGGAGATGTCGGAAGACAGTGAAGACAGTGGGAGGTGTTTGAAGACAGTGAATACAGTGGGAGATGTCAGAAGACAATGGGAAAAGTCAGAAGACAGTATAGACAGTGGGAGGTGTCGGAAGACAGTGAAGGCAGTGAGAGATGTCAGAAGACAGTGAAAACAGTGGGAGATGTCAGAAAACAGTGAAACCAGTGGGAGATGTCGGAAGACAGTGAAGACAGTGGGAGATGTCAGAAGACAGTGAAGACAGTGGGAGATGTCAGAAGACAGTGAAGACAGTGGGAGATGTCGAAAGACAGTGGAAAATGTCAGAAGACAGTGAAGACAGTGGGAGATGTCAGAAGACAGAGAAGGCAGTGGGAGATTTTGAAGGACAGTGAAGACAGTGGGAGGTGTTGCAGACAGTGAAGACCGTTGGAGTTGTTAGAAGACAGTGAAGACCGTTGGAGTTGTTAGAAGACAGTGAAGACAGTGGGAGGTGTTGGAAGACAGTGAAAGGAGTAGAGATGTTGGGAGACAGTGAAGATAGTGGGAGGTGTTGAAAACAGTGAAGACAGTGGGAGGTGTTGGAAGACAGTGAAAGCAGTGGAGATGTTGGGAGACAGTGAAGACAGTGGGAGATGTTGGAAGACAGTGAAAGGAGTAGAGATGTTGGAAGACAGTGAAGACAGTGGGAGAGGTCGGAAGACAGTGAAGACAGTGGGAGATGTCGGAAGACAGTGAAGGCAGTGAGAGATGTCAGAAGACAGTAAAAGCAGTGGGAGCTGTCAGAAAACAGTGAAACCAGTGGGAGATGTCGGAAGACAGTGAAGACAGTGGGAGATGTTGGAAGACAGTGAAAACAGTGGGAGATGTCGGAAGACAGTGAAGACAGTGAGAGATGTTGAAAGAAAGTGAAGACAGTGGGAGGTGTTGGAAGTCATTGAAAGCAGTGGAGATGTCAAGGGACAGTGAAGACAGTGGGACATTTCAGAAGACTGTGAAGACAGTGGGAGATGTTGAAAGACAGTGGAGATGTCGGAAGACAATGGGAAATGTCAGAAGCCAGTGAAGACAGAGGGAGATGTTGAAAGACAGTGAAGACAGTGGGAGATGTCGGAAGACAGTGAAGACAGAGGGAGATGTTGAAAGACAGTGAAGACAGTGGGAGACGTCGGAAGACAATGGGAAATGTCAGAAGACAGTGAAGACAGTCGGAGATGTTGAAAGACAGTGAAGGCAGTGGTAGATGTCAGAAGACAGTGAAGACAGTGGGAGATGTCAGAAGACAGTGAAGACAGTGGGAGATGTCAGAAGATAGTGTGAGATGTCAGAAGACAGTGAAGACAGACGGAGATTTCAGTAGACACTGAAGGCAGTGGGAGATTGCAGTAGACAGTGAAGGCAGTGGGAGATCTCGAAAGACAGTGGGAGATGTTGGAACACAGTGAAGGCAGTGGGGGATGCCAGAAGACAGTGAAGACAGTGGGAGATGTCGGAAGACAGTGAAGACAGTGGGAGATGTCGTAAGACAGTGAAGACAGTGGGAGATGTCGTAAGACAGTGAAGACAGTGGGAGATGTCGGAAGACAGTGAAGACAGTGGGAGGTGTTGGAAGACAGTGAATACAATGGGAGATGTCAGAAGACAGTGGGAAAAGTCAGGAGACAGTAAAGACAGTGGGAGGTGTCGGAAGACAGTGAAGGCAGTGAGAGATGTCAGAAGACAGTGAAAACAGTGGGAGATGTCAGAAAACAGTGAAACCAGTGGGAGATGTCGGAAGACAGTGAAGACAGTGGGAGATGTCAGAAGGCAGTGAAGACAGTGGGAGATGTCAGAAGACAGTAAAGACAGTGGGAGATGTCGAAAGACAGTGGAAAATGTAAGAAGACAGTGAAGACAGTGGGAGATGTCAGAAGACAGAGAAGGCAGTGGGAGATGTCAGAAGACAGTGAAGGCAGTGGGAGATGTCAGAAGACAGTGAAGACAGTGGGAAATGTTGGAAGCCTGTGGGAAATGTCAGAAGACAGTGAAAACAGTGGGAGATGTCAGAAGACAGTGAAGACAGTGGGAGATTTTGAAAGACAGTGAAGACAGTGGGAGGTGTTACAGACAGTGAAGACAGTGGGAGTTGTTAGAAGACAGTGAAGACAGTGGGAGGTGTTGGAAGACAGTGAAAGCAGTAGAGATGTTGGGAGACAGTGAAGATAGTGGGAGGTGTTGAAAACAGTGAAGACAGTGGGAGGTGTTGGAAGACAGTGAAAGCAGTGGAGATGTCGGGAGACAGTGAAGACAGTGGGAGATGTTGGAAGACAGTGAAGGCAGTGGGAGATGTTAGAAGACAGTGAAGGCAGTGGGAGATGTTGGAAAACAGGGAAGGCAGTGGGAGGTGTTGAAAACAGTGAAGACAGTGGGAGGTGATGAATGACAGTGAAAGCAGTGGAGATGTTGGGAGACAGTGAAGACAGTGGGAGATGTCGGAAGACAATGAAGACAGTGGGAGGTGTTTGAAGACAGTGAATACAGTGGGAGATGTCAGAAGACAATGGGAAAAGTCAGAAGACAGTATAGACAGTGGGAGGTGTCGGAAGACAGTGAAGGCAGTGAGAGATGTCAGAAGACAGTGAAAACAGTGGGAGATGTCAGAAAACAGTGAAACCAGTGGGAGATGTCGGAAGACAGTGAAGACAGTGGGAGATGTCAGAAGACAGTGAAGACAGTGGGAGATGTCAGAAGACAGTGAAGACAGTGGGAGATGTCGAAAGACAGTGGAAATTGTCAGAAGACAGTGAAGACAGTGGGAGATGTCAGAAGACAGAGAAGGCAGTGGGAGATGTCAGAAGACAGTGAAGGCAGTGGGAGATGTCAGAAGACAGTGAAGACAGTGGGAAATGTCGGAAGCGTGTGGGAAATGTCAGAAGACAGTGAAAACAGTGGGAGATGTCAGAAGACAGTGAAGACAGTGGGAGATTTTGAAAGACAGTGAAGACAGTGGGAGGTGTTACAGACAGTGAAGACAGTGGGAGTTGTTAGAAGACAGTGAAGACAGTGGGAGGTGTTGGAAGACAGTGAAAGCAGTAGAGATGTTGGGAGACAGTGAAGATAGTGGGAGGTGTTGAAAACAGTGAAGACAGTGGGAGGTGTTGGAAGACAGTGAAAGCAGTGGAGATGTCGGGAGACAGTGAAGACAGTGGGAGATGTTGGAAGACAGTGGAGGCAGTGGGAGATGTTTGGAAGACAGGGAAGGCAGTGGGAGGTGTTGGAAAACAGGGAAGGCAGTGGGAGGTGTTGAAAACAGTGAAGACAGTGGGAGGTGATGAATGACAGTGAAAGCAGTGGAGATGTTGGGAGACAGTGAAGACAGTGGGAGATGTCAGAAGACAGTGAATACAGAGGGAGATGTTGAAAGACAGTGAAGGCAGTGGGAGATGTCGAAAGACCATGAAGACAGTGGGAGGTGTCGGCAGACAGTGGGAAATGTCAGAAGACAGTGAAGTCAGTGATAGATGTTGAAAGACAGTAAAGACAGTGGGAGATGTCAGAAGACAATGAAATCACTGGGAGATGTCAGAAGACAATGAAGGCAGTGGGAGATGTCAGAAGACAGTGAAGGCAGTGGGAGATGTCAGAAGACAGTGAAGGCAGCAGGAGATATCGGAAGACAGTGAAGGCAGTGGGAGGTGTTGGAAGATAGTAAAGACAGAGGGAGATGTCGGGAGACAGTGAAGGCAGTGGGAGATGTCGGGAGAGAGTGAAGACAGTTGCAGATGTCGGAAGAAAGTGAGAAATGTCAGAAGACAGTGAAGACAGTGGGAGGTGTTGGAAGACAGTGAAGCCAGTGGGAGATGGTAAAGACAGTGAAGACAGTGGGAGATGTCAGAAGACAGTGAAGGCAGTGGGTGATTTCAGAAGCCAATGAAGGCAGTGGGAGGTGTTGGAAGATTGTGAAGACAATGGGAATTGTCGGGAAACAGTGAAGAAAGTGGGAGATGTCAGAAGACAGTGAAGGCAGTGGGAGATGTTGAAAGACAGTGAAGGCAGTGGGAGAGGTCAGAAGAGAGTGAATACAGTGTGAGATGTTGAAAACTGTGAAGACAGTGGGAGGTCTTGGAAGTCAGTGAAAGCAGTGGAGATGTTGGGATACAGTTAAAACAGTGGGAGATTTCAGAAGACAGTGTAGGCAGTGGGAGATGTTGAAAACAGTGAAGGCAGTGGGAGGTGTTGCAGACAGTGAAGACCGTGGGAGTTGTTAGAAGACAGTGAAGAGAGTGGGAGTTGTTGGAAGACAGTGAAAGCAGTGGAAATGTCGGGAGACAGTGAAGATAGTGGGAGATGTTGGAAGACAGTGAAGGCAGTGGGAGATGTTGGAAGACAGTGGAGGCAGTGGGAGATGTTGGAAGACAGTGGAGGCAGTGGGAGTTGTTGGAAAACAGGGAAGGCAGTGGGAGGTGATGGATGACGGTGAAAGCAGTGGAGATGTTGGGAGACAGTGAACACAGAGGGAGATGTCAGAAGACAGTGAAGACAGAGGGAGATGTTGAAAGAAAGTGAAGGCAGTGGGAGATGTCGAAAGACCATGAAGACAGTGGGAGGTGTCGGCAGACAGTGGGAAATGTCAGAAGACAATGAAATCACTGGGAGATGTCAGAAGACAATGAAGGCAGTGGGAGATGTCAGAAGACAGTGAAGACAGTGGGAGATGTTGAAAGACAGTAAAGACAGTGGGAGATGTCGAAAGACAGTGGAAAATGTCAGAAGACAGTGAAGACAGTGGGAGATGTCTGAAGACAGAGAAGGCAGTGGGAGATGTCAGAAGACAGTGAATGCAGTGGGAGATGTCAGAAGACAGTGAGGACCGTGGGAGATTTTGAAAGACAGTGAAGACAGTGGGAGGTGTTGCAGACAGTGAAGACAGTGGGAGTTGTTAGAAGACAGTGAAGACAGTGGGAGGTGTTGGAAGACAGTGAAACCAGTGGGAGATGTCGGAAGACAGTGAAGACAGTGGGAGATGTCAGAAGGCAGTGAAGACAGTGGGAGATGTCAGAAGACAGTAAAGACAGTGGGAGATGTCGAAAGACAGTGGAAAATGTAAGAAGACAGTGAAGACAGTGGGAGATGTCAGAAGACAGAGAAGGCAGTGGGAGATGTCAGAAGACAGTGAAGGCAGTGGGAGATGTCAGAAGACAGTGAAGACAGTGGGAAATGTTGGAAGCCTGTGGGAAATGTCAGAAGACAGTGAAAACAGTGGGAGATGTCAGAAGACAGTGAAGACAGTGGGAGATTTTGAAAGACAGTGAAGACAGTGGGAGGTGTTACAGACAGTGAAGACAGTGGGAGTTGTTAGAAGACAGTGAAGACAGTGGGAGGTGTTGGAAGACAGTGAAAGCAGTAGAGATGTTGGGAGACAGTGAAGATAGTGGGAGGTGTTGAAAACAGTGAAGCCAGTGGGAGGTGTTGGAAGACAGTGAAAGCAGTGGAGATGTCGGGAGACAGTGAAGACAGTGGGAGATGTTGGAAGACAGTGAAGGCAGTGGGAGATGTTAGAAGACAGTGAAGGCAGTGGGAGATGTTGGAAAACAGGGAAGGCAGTGGGAGGTGTTGAAACAGTGAAGACAGTGGGAGCTGATGAATGACAGTGAAAGCAGTGGAGATGTTGGGAGACAGTGAAGACAGCGGGAGATGTCGGAAGACAGTGAAGACAGTGGGAGGTGTTTGAAGACAGTGAATACAGTGGGAGATGTCAGAAGACAATGGGAAAAGTCAGAAGACAGTATAGACAGTGGGAGGTGTCGGAAGACAGTGAAGGCAGTGAGAGATGTCAGAAGACAGTGAAAACAGTGGGAGATGTCAGAAAACAGTGAAACCAGTGGGAGATGTCGGAAGACAGTGAAGACAGTGGGAGATGTCAGAAGACAGTGAAGACAGTGGGAGATGTCAGAAGACAGTGAAGACAGTGGGAGATGTCGAAAGACAGTGGAAAATGTCAGAAGACAGTGAAGACAGTGGGAGATGTCAGAAGACAGAGAAGGCAGTGGGAGATTTTGAAGGACAGTGAAGACAGTGGGAGGTGTTGCAGACAGTGAAGACCGTTGGAGTTGTTAGAAGACAGTGAAGACCGTTGGAGTTGTTAGAAGACAGTGAAGACAGTGGGAGGTGTTGGAAGACAGTGAAAGGAGTAGAGATGTTGGGAGACAGTGAAGATAGTGGGAGGTGTTGAAAACAGTGAAGACAGTGGGAGGTGTTGGAAGACAGTGAAAGCAGTGGAGATGTTGGGAGACAGTGAAGACAGTGGGAGATGTTGGAAGACAGTGAAAGGAGTAGAGATGTTGGAAGACAGTGAAGACAGTGGGAGAGGTCGGAAGACAGTGAAGACAGTGGGAGATGTCGGAAGACAGTGAAGGCAGTGAGAGATGTCAGAAGACAGTAAAAGCAGTGGGAGCTGTCAGAAAACAGTGAAACCAGTGGGAGATGTCGGAAGACAGTGAAGACAGTGGGAGATGTTGGAAGACAGTGAAAACAGTGGGAGATGTCGGAAGACAGTGAAGACAGTGAGAGATGTTGAAAGAAAGTGAAGACAGTGGGAGGTGTTGGAAGTCATTGAAAGCAGTGGAGATGTCAAGGGACAGTGAAGACAGTGGGACATTTCAGAAGACTGTGAAGACAGTGGGAGATGTTGAAAGACAGTGGAGATGTCGGAAGACAATGGGAAATGTCAGAAGCCAGTGAAGACAGAGGGAGATGTTGAAAGACAGTGAAGACAGTGGGAGATGTCGGAAGACAGTGAAGACAGAGGGAGATGTTGAAAGACAGTGAAGACAGTGGGAGACGTCGGAAGACAATGGGAAATGTCAGAAGACAGTGAAGACAGTCGGAGATGTTGAAAGACAGTGAAGGCAGTGGTAGATGTCAGAAGACAGTGAAGACAGTGGGAGATGTCAGAAGACAGTGAAGACAGTGGGAGATGTCAGAAGATAGTGTGAGATGTCAGAAGACAGTGAAGACAGACGGAGATTTCAGTAGACACTGAAGGCAGTGGGAGATTGCAGTAGACAGTGAAGGCAGTGGGAGATCTCGAAAGACAGTGGGAGATGTTGGAACACAGTGAAGGCAGTGGGGGATGCCAGAAGACAGTGAAGACAGTGGGAGATGTCGGAAGACAGTGAAGACAGTGGGAGATGTCGTAAGACAGTGAAGACAGTGGGAGATGTCGTAAGACAGTGAAGACAGTGGGAGATGTCGGAAGACAGTGAAGACAGTGGGAGGTGTTGGAAGACAGTGAATACAATGGGAGATGTCAGAAGACAGTGGGAAAAGTCAGGAGACAGTAAAGACAGTGGGAGGTGTCGGAAGACAGTGAAGGCAGTGAGAGATGTCAGAAGACAGTGAAAACAGTGGGAGATGTCAGAAAACAGTGAAACCAGTGGGAGATGTCGGAAGACAGTGAAGACAGTGGGAGATGTCAGAAGGCAGTGAAGACAGTGGGAGATGTCAGAAGACAGTAAAGACAGTGGGAGATGTCGAAAGACAGTGGAAAATGTAAGAAGACAGTGAAGACAGTGGGAGATGTCAGAAGACAGAGAAGGCAGTGGGAGATGTCAGAAGACAGTGAAGGCAGTGGGAGATGTCAGAAGACAGTGAAGACAGTGGGAAATGTTGGAAGCCTGTGGGAAATGTCAGAAGACAGTGAAAACAGTGGGAGATGTCAGAAGACAGTGAAGACAGTGGGAGATTTTGAAAGACAGTGAAGACAGTGGGAGGTGTTACAGACAGTGAAGACAGTGGGAGTTGTTAGAAGACAGTGAAGACAGTGGGAGGTGTTGGAAGACAGTGAAAGCAGTAGAGATGTTGGGAGACAGTGAAGATAGTGGGAGGTGTTGAAAACAGTGAAGACAGTGGGAGGTGTTGGAAGACAGTGAAAGCAGTGGAGATGTCGGGAGACAGTGAAGACAGTGGGAGATGTTGGAAGACAGTGAAGGCAGTGGGAGATGTTAGAAGACAGTGAAGGCAGTGGGAGATGTTGGAAAACAGGGAAGGCAGTGGGAGGTGTTGAAAACAGTGAAGACAGTGGGAGGTGATGAATGACAGTGAAAGCAGTGGAGATGTTGGGAGACAGTGAAGACAGTGGGAGATGTCGGAAGACAATGAAGACAGTGGGAGGTGTTTGAAGACAGTGAATACAGTGGGAGATGTCAGAAGACAATGGGAAAAGTCAGAAGACAGTATAGACAGTGGGAGGTGTCGGAAGACAGTGAAGGCAGTGAGAGATGTCAGAAGACAGTGAAAACAGTGGGAGATGTCAGAAAACAGTGAAACCAGTGGGAGATGTCGGAAGACAGTGAAGACAGTGGGAGATGTCAGAAGACAGTGAAGACAGTGGGAGATGTCAGAAGACAGTGAAGACAGTGGGAGATGTCGAAAGACAGTGGAAAATGTCAGAAGACAGTGAAGACAGTGGGAGATGTCAGAAGACAGAGAAGGCAGTGGGAGATGTCAGAAGACAGTGAAGGCAGTGGGAGATGTCAGAAGACAGTGAAGACAGTGGGAAATGTCGGAAGCGTGTGGGAAATGTCAGAAGACAGTGAAAACAGTGGGAGATGTCAGAAGACAGTGAAGACAGTGGGAGATTTTGAAAGACAGTGAAGACAGTGGGAGGTGTTACAGACAGTGAAGACAGTGGGAGTTGTTAGAAGACAGTGAAGACAGTGGGAGGTGTTGGAAGACAGTGAAAGCAGTAGAGATGTTGGGAGACAGTGAAGATAGTGGGAGGTGTTGAAAACAGTGAAGACAGTGGGAGGTGTTGGAAGACAGTGAAAGCAGTGGAGATGTCGGGAGACAGTGAAGACAGTGGGAGATGTTGGAAGACAGTGGAGGCAGTGGGAGATGTTTGGAAGACAGGGAAGGCAGTGGGAGGTGTTGGAAAACAGGGAAGGCAGTGGGAGGTGTTGAAAACAGTGAAGACAGTGGGAGGTGATGAATGACAGTGAAAGCAGTGGAGATGTTGGGAGACAGTGAAGACAGTGGGAGATGTCAGAAGACAGTGAATACAGAGGGAGATGTTGAAAGACAGTGAAGGCAGTGGGAGATGTCGAAAGACCATGAAGACAGTGGGAGGTGTCGGCAGACAGTGGGAAATGTCAGAAGACAGTGAAGTCAGTGATAGATGTTGAAAGACAGTAAAGACAGTGGGAGATGTCAGAAGACAATGAAATCACTGGGAGATGTCAGAAGACAATGAAGGCAGTGGGAGATGTCAGAAGACAGTGAAGGCAGTGGGAGATGTCAGAAGACAGTGAAGGCAGCAGGAGATATCGGAAGACAGTGAAGGCAGTGGGAGGTGTTGGAAGATAGTAAAGACAGAGGGAGATGTCGGGAGACAGTGAAGGCAGTGGGAGATGTCGGGAGAGAGTGAAGACAGTTGCAGATGTCGGAAGAAAGTGAGAAATGTCAGAAGACAGTGAAGACAGTGGGAGGTGTTGGAAGACAGTGAAGCCAGTGGGAGATGGTAAAGACAGTGAAGACAGTGGGAGATGTCAGAAGACAGTGAAGGCAGTGGGTGATTTCAGAAGCCAATGAAGGCAGTGGGAGGTGTTGGAAGATTGTGAAGACAATGGGAATTGTCGGGAAACAGTGAAGAAAGTGGGAGATGTCAGAAGACAGTGAAGGCAGTGGGAGATGTTGAAAGACAGTGAAGGCAGTGGGAGAGGTCAGAAGAGAGTGAATACAGTGTGAGATGTTGAAAACTGTGAAGACAGTGGGAGGTCTTGGAAGTCAGTGAAAGCAGTGGAGATGTTGGGATACAGTTAAAACAGTGGGAGATTTCAGAAGACAGTGTAGGCAGTGGGAGATGTTGAAAACAGTGAAGGCAGTGGGAGGTGTTGCAGACAGTGAAGACCGTGGGAGTTGTTAGAAGACAGTGAAGAGAGTGGGAGTTGTTGGAAGACAGTGAAAGCAGTGGAAATGTCGGGAGACAGTGAAGATAGTGGGAGATGTTGGAAGACAGTGAAGGCAGTGGGAGATGTTGGAAGACAGTGGAGGCAGTGGGAGATGTTGGAAGACAGTGGAGGCAGTGGGAGTTGTTGGAAAACAGGGAAGGCAGTGGGAGGTGATGGATGACGGTGAAAGCAGTGGAGATGTTGGGAGACAGTGAACACAGAGGGAGATGTCAGAAGACAGTGAAGACAGAGGGAGATGTTGAAAGAAAGTGAAGGCAGTGGGAGATGTCGAAAGACCATGAAGACAGTGGGAGGTGTCGGCAGACAGTGGGAAATGTCAGAAGACAATGAAATCACTGGGAGATGTCAGAAGACAATGAAGGCAGTGGGAGATGTCAGAAGACAGTGAAGACAGTGGGAGATGTTGAAAGACAGTAAAGACAGTGGGAGATGTCGAAAGACAGTGGAAAATGTCAGAAGACAGTGAAGACAGTGGGAGATGTCTGAAGACAGAGAAGGCAGTGGGAGATGTCAGAAGACAGTGAATGCAGTGGGAGATGTCAGAAGACAGTGAGGACCGTGGGAGATTTTGAAAGACAGTGAAGACAGTGGGAGGTGTTGCAGACAGTGAAGACAGTGGGAGTTGTTAGAAGACAGTGAAGACAGTGGGAGGTGTTGGAAGACAGTGAAAGCAGTAGAGATGTTGGGAGACAGTGAAGATAGTGGGAGGTGTTGAAAACAGTGAATGCAGCGGGAGGTGTTGGAAGACAGTGGAAAATGTCAGAAGACAGTGAAGACAGTGGGAGATGTCAGAAGACAGAGAAGGCAGTGGGAGATGTCAGAAGACAGTGAAGGCAGTGGGAGATGTCAGAAGACAGTGAAGACAGTGGCAAATGTTGGAAGCCTGTGGGAAATGTCAGAAGACAGTGAAAACAGTGGGAGATGTCAGAAGACAGTGAAGACAGTGGGAGATTTTGAAAGACAGTGAAGACAGTGGGAGGTGTTACAGACAGTGAAGACAGTGGGAGTTGTTAGAAGACAGTGAAGACAGTGGGAGGTGTTGGAAGACAGTGAAAGCAGTAGAGATGTTGGGAGACAGTGAAGATAGTGGGAGGTGTTGAAAACAGTGAAGACAGTGGGAGGTGTTGGAAGACAGTGAAAGCAGTGGAGATGTCGGGAGACAGTGAAGACAGTGGGAGATGTTGGAAGACAGTGAAGGCAGTGGGAGATGTTGGAAGACAGTGAAGGCAGTGGGAGATGTTGGAAAACAGGGAAGGCAGTGGGAGATGTTGGAAACAGTGAAGACTGTGGGAGGTGATGAATGACAGTGAAAGCAGTGGAGATGTTGGGAGACAGTGAAGACAGTGGGAGATGTCGCAAGACAGTGAAGACAGTGGGAGGTGTTGGAAGACAGTGAATACAGTGGGAGATGTCAGAAGACAGTGGGAAAAGTCAGAAGACAGTATAGACAGTGGGAGGTGTCGGAAGACAGTGAAGGCAGTGAGAGATGTCAGAAGACAGTGAAAACAGTGGGAGATGTCAGAAAACAGTGAAACCAGTGGGAGATGTCGGAAGACAGTGAAGACAGTGGGAGATGTCAGAAGACAGTGAAGACAGTGGGAGATGTCAGAAGACAGTGAAGACAGTGGGAGATGTCGAAAGACAGTGGAAAATGTCAGAAGACAGTGAAGACAGTGGGAGATGTCAGAAGACAGAGAAGGCAGTGGGAGATTTTGAAGGACAGTGAAGACAGTGGGAGGTGTTGCAGACAGTGAAGACCGTTGGAGTTGTTAGAAGACAGTGAAGACCGTTGGAGTTGTTAGAAGACAGTGAAGACAGTGGGAGGTGTTGGAAGACAGTGAAAGGAGTAGAGATGTTGGGAGACAGTGAAGATAGTGGGAGGTGTTGAAAACAGTGAAGACAGTGGGAGGTGTTGGAAGACAGTGAAAGCAGTGGAGATGTCGGGAGACAGTGAAGACAGTGGGAGATGTTGGAAGACAGTGAAAGGAGTAGAGATGTTGGAAGACAGTGAAGACAGTGGGAGAGGTCGGAAGACAGTGAAGACAGTGGGAGATGTCGGAAGACAGTGAAGGCAGTGAGAGATGTCAAAAGACAGTAAAAACAGTGGGAGCTGTCAGAAAACAGTGAAACCAGTGGGAGATGTCGGAAGACAGTGAAGACAGTGGGAGATGTTGGAAGACAGTGAATACAGTGGGAGATTTCGGAAGACAGTGAAGACAGTGAGAGATGTTGAAAGAAAGTGAAGACAGTGGGAGGTGTTGGAAGACATTGAAAGCAGTGGAGATGTCAGGGGACAGTGAAGACAGTGGGACATTTCAGAAGACAGTGAAGACAGTGGGAGATGTTGAAAGACAGTGGAGATGTCGGAAGACAATGGGAAATGTCAGAAGCCAGTGAAGACAGAGGGAGATGTTGAAAGACAGTGAAGACAGTGGGAGATGTCGGAAGACAGTGAAGACAGAGGGAGATGTTGAAAGACAGTGAAGACAGTGGGAGACGTCGGAAGACAATGGGAAATGTCAGAAGACAGTGAAGACAGTCGGAGATGTTGAAAGACAGTGAAGGCAGTGGTAGATGTCAGAAGACAGTGAAGACAGTGGGAGATGTCAGAAGACAGTGAAGACAGTGGGAGATGTCAGAAGATAGTGTGAGATGTCAGAAGACAGTGAAGACAGTGGGAGATTTCAGAAGACACTGAAGGCAGTGGGAGATTGCAGTAGACAGTGAAGGCAGTGGGAGATCTCGAAAGACAGTGGGAGATGTTGGAACACAGTGAAGGCAGTGGGGGATGCCAGAAGACAGTGCAGACAGTGGGAGATGTCGGAAGACAGTGAAGACAGTGGGAGATGTCGTAAGACAGTGAAGACAGTGGGAGATGTCGTAAGACAGTGAAGACAGTGGGAGATGTCGGAAGACAGTGAAGACAGTGGGAGGTGTTGGAAGACAGTGAATACAGTGGGAGATGTCAGAAGACAGTGGGAAATGTCAGGAGACAGTAAAGACAGTGGGAGGTGTCGGAAGACAGTGAAGGCAGTGAGATATGTCAGAAGACAGTGAAAACAGTGGGAGATGTCAGAAAACAGTGAAACCAGTGGGAGATGTCGGAAGACAGTGAAGACAGTGGGAGATGTCAGAAGGCAGTGAAGACAGTGGGAGATGTCAGAAGACAGTAAAGACAGTGGGAGATGTCGAAAGACAGTGGAAAATGTAAGAAGACAGTGAAGACAGTGGGAGATGTCAGAAGACAGAGAAGGCAGTGGGAGATGTCAGAAGACAGTGAAGGCAGTGGGAGATGTCAGAAGACAGTGAAGACAGTGGGAAATGTTGGAAGCCTGTGGGAAATGTCAGAAGACAGTGAAAACAGTGGGAGATGTCAGAAGACAGTGAAGACAGTGGGAGATTTTGAAAGACAGTGAAGACAGTGGGAGGTGTTACAGACAGTGAAGACAGTGGGAGTTGTTAGAAGACAGTGAAGACAGTGGGAGGTGTTGGAAGACAGTGAAAGCAGTAGAGATGTTGGGAGACAGTGAAGATAGTGGGAGGTGTTGAAAACAGTGAAGACAGTGGGAGGTGTTGGAAGACAGTGAAAGCAGTGGAGATGTCGGGAGACAGTGAAGACAGTGGGAGATGTTGGAAGACAGTGAAGGCAGTGGGAGATGTTAGAAGACAGTGAAGGCAGTGGGAGATGTTGGAAAACAGGGAAGGCAGTGGGAGGTGTTGAAAACAGTGAAGACAGTGGGAGGTGATTAATGACAGTGAAAGCAGTGGAGATGTTGGGAGACAGTGAAGACAGTGGGAGATGTCGGAAGACAGTGAAGACAGTGGGAGGTGTTTGAAGACAGTGAATACAGTGGGAGATGTCAGAAGACAATGGGAAAAGTCAGAAGACAGTATAGACAGTGGGAGGTGTCGGAAGACAGTGAAGGCAGTGAGAGATGTCAGAAGACAGTGAAAACAGTGGGAGATGTCAGAAAACAGTGAAACCAGTGGGAGATGTCGGAAGACAGTGAAGACAGTGGGAGATGTCAGAAGACAGTGAAGACAGTGGGAGATGTCAGAAGACAGTGAAGACAGTGGGAGATGTCGAAAGACAGTGGAAAATGTCAGAAGACAGTGAAGACAGTGGGAGATGTCAGAAGACAGAGAAGGCAGTGGGAGATTTTGAAGGACAGTGAAGACAGTGGGAGGTGTTGCAGACAGTGAAGACCGTTGGAGTTGTTAGAAGACAGTGAAGACCGTTGGAGTTGTTAGAAGACAGTGAAGACAGTGGGAGGTGTTGGAAGACAGTGAAAGGAGTAGAGATGTTGGGAGACAGTGAAGATAGTGGGAGGTGTTGAAAACAGTGAAGACACTGGGAGGTGTTGGAAGACAGTGAAAGCAGTGGAGATGTCGGGAGACAGTGAAGACAGTGGGAGATGTTGGAAGACAGTGAAAGGAGTAGAGATGTTGGAAGACAGTGAAGACAGTGGGAGAGGTCGGAAGACAGTGAAGACAGTGGGAGATGTCGGAAGACAGTGAAGGCAGTGAGAGATGTCAGAAGACTGTAAAAACAGTGGGAGCTGTCAGAAAACAGTGAAACCAGTGGGAGATGTCGGAAGACAGTGAAGACAGTGGGAGATGTTGGAAGACAGTGAAAACAGTGGGAGATGTCGGAAGACAGTGAAGACAGTGAGAGATGTTGAAAGAAAGTGAAGACAGTGGGAGGTGTTGGAAGACATTGAAAGCAGTGGAGATGTCAGGGGACAGTGAAGACAGTGGGACATTTCAGAAGACAGTGAAGACAGTGGGAGATGTTGAAAGACAGTGGAGATGTCGGAAGACAATGGGAAATGTCAGAAGCCAGTGAAGACAGAGGGAGATGTTGAAAGACAGTGAAGACAGTGGGAGATGTCGGAAGACAGTGAAGACAGAGGGAGATGTTGAAAGACAGTGAAGACAGTGGGAGACGTCGGAAGACAATGGGAAATGTCAGAAGACAGTGAAGACAGTCGGAGATGTTGAAAGACAGTGAAGGCAGTGGTAGATGTCAGAAGACAGTGAAGACAGTGGGAGATGTCAGAAGACAGTGAAGACAGTGGGAGATGTCAGAAGATAGTGTGAGATGTCAGAAGACAGTGAAGACAGACGGAGATTTCAGTAGACACTGAAGGCAGTGGGAGATTGCAGTAGACAGTGAAGGCATTGGGAGATCTCGAAAGACAGTGGGAGATGTTGGAACACAGTGAAGGCAGTGGGGGATGCCAGAAGACAGTGAAAACAGTGGGAGATGTCGGAAGACAGTGAAGACAGTGGGAGATGTCGTAAGACAGTAAAGACAGTGGGAGATGTCGTAAGACAGTGAAGACAGTGGGAGATGTCGGAAGACAGTGAAGACAGTGGGAGGTGTTGGAAGACAGTGAATACAGTGGGAGATGTCAGAAGACAGTGGGAAAAGTCAGGAGACAGTAAAGACAGTGGGAGGCATCGGAAGACAGTGAAGGCAGTGAGAGATGTCAGAAGACAGTGAAAACAGTGGGAGATGTCAGAAAACAGTGAAACCAGTGGGAGATGTCGGAAGACAGTGAAGACAGTGGGAGATGTCAGAAGGCAGTGAAGACAGTGGGAGATGTCAGAAGACAGTAAAGACAGTGGGAGATGTCGAAAGACAGTGGAAAATGTAAGAAGACAGTGAAGACAGTGGGAGATGTCAGAAGACAGAGAAGGCAGTGGGAGATGTCAGAAGACAGTGAAGGCAGTGGGAGATGTCAGAAGACAGTGAAGACAGTGGGAAATGTTGGAAGCCTGTGGGAAATGTCAGAAGACAGTGAAAACAGTGGGAGATGTCAGAAGACAGTGAAGACAGTGGGAGATTTTGAAAGACAGTGAAGACAGTGGGAGGTGTTACAGACAGTGAAGACAGTGGGAGTTGTTAGAAGACAGTGAAGACAGTGGGAGGTGTTGGAAGACAGTGAAAGCAGTAGAGATGTTGGGAGACAGTGAAGATAGTGGGAGGTGTTGAAAACAGTGAAGACAGTGGGAGGTGTTGGAAGACAGTGAAAGCAGTGGAGATGTCGGGAGACAGTGAAGACAGTGGGAGATGTTGGAAGACAGTGAAAGGAGTAGAGATGTTGGAAGACAGTGAAGACAGTGGGAGAGGTCGGAAGACAGTGAAGACAGTGGGAGATGTCGGAAGATAGTGAAGGCAGTGAGAGATGTCAAAAGACAGTAAAAACAGTGGGAGCTGTCAGAAATCAGTGAAACCAGTGGGAGATGTCGGAAGACAGTGAAGACAGTGGGAGATGTTGGAAGACAGTGAATACAGTGGGAGATGTCGGAAGACAGTGAAGACAGTGAGAGATGTTGAAAGAAAGTGAAGACAGTGGGAGGTGTTGGAAGACATTGAAAGCGGTGGAGATGTCAGGGGACAGTGAAGACAGTGGGACATTTCAGAAGACAGTGAAGACAGTGGGAGATGTTGAAAGACAGTGGAGATGTCGGAAGACAATGGGAAATGTCAGAAGCCAGTGAAGACAGAGGGAGATGTTGAAAGACAGTGAAGACAGTGGGAGATGTCGGAAGACAGTGAAGACAGAGGGAGATGTTGAAAGACAGTGAAGACAGTGGGAGACGTCGGAAGACAATGGGAAATGTCAGAAGACAGTGAAGACAGTCGGAGATGTTGAAAGACAGTGAAGGCAGTGGTAGATGTCAGAAGACAGTGAAGACAGTGGGAGATGTCAGAAGACAGTGAAGACAGTGGGAGATGTCAGAAGATAGTGTGAGATGTCAGAAGACAGTGAAGACAGTGGGAGATTTCAGAAGACACTGAAGGCAGTGGGAGATTGCAGTAGACAGTGAAGGCAGTGGGAGATCTCGAAAGACAGTGGGAGATGTTGGAACACAGTGAATGCAGTGGGGGATGCCAGAAGACAGTGCAGACAGTGGGAGATGTCGGAAGACAGTGAAGACCGTGGGAGATGTCGTAAGACAGTGAAGACAGTGGGAGATGTCGGAAGACAGTGAAGACAGTGGGAGGTGTTGGAAGACAGTGAATACAGTGGGAGATGTCAGAAGACAGTGGGAAAAGTCAGGAGACAGTAAAGACAGTGGGAGGTGTCGGAGGACAGTGAAGGCAGTGAGATATGTCAGAAGACAGTGAAAACAGTGGGAGGTGTCAGAAAACAGTGAAACCAGTGGGAGATGTCGGAAGACAGTGAAGACAGTGGGAGATGTCAGAAGGCAGTGAAGACAGTGGGAGATGTCAGAAGACAGAGAAGGCAGTGGGAGATGTCAGAAGACAGTGAAGGCAGTGGGAGATGTCAGAAGACAGTGAAGACAGTGGGAAATGTTGGAAGCCTGTGGGAAATGTCAGAAGACAGTGAAAACAGTGGGAGATGTCAGAAGACAGTGAAGACAGTGGGAGATTTTGAAAGACAGTGAAGACAGTGGGAGGTGTTACAGACAGTGAAGACAGTGGGAGTTGTTAGAAGACAGTGAAGACAGTGGGAGGTGTTGGAAGACAGTGAAAGCAGTAGAGATGTTGGGAGACAGTGAAGATAGTGGGAGGTGTTGAAAACAGTGAAGACAGTGGGAGGTGTTGGAAGACAGTGAAAGCAGTGGAGATGTCGGAAGACAGTGAAGACAGTGGGAGATGTTGGAAGACAGTGAAGGCAGTGGGAGATGTTAGAAGACAGTGAAGGCAGTGGGAGATGTTGGAAAACAGGGAAGGCAGTGGGAGGTGTTGAAAACAGTGAAGACAGTGGGAGGTGATGAATGACAGTGAAAGCAGTGGAGATGTTGGGAGACAGTGAAGACAGTGGGAGGTGTTTGAAGACAGTGAATACAGTGGGAGATGTCAGAAGACAATGGGAAAAGTCAGAAGACAGTATAGACAGTGGGAGGTGTCGGAAGACAGTGAAGGCAGTGAGAGATGTCAGAAGACAGTGAAAACAGTGGGAGATGTCAGAAAACAGTGAAACCAGTGGGAGATGTCGGAAGACAGTGAAGACAGTGGGAGATGTCAGAAGACAGTGAAGACAGTGGGAGATGTCAGAAGACAGTGAAGACAGTGGGAGATGTCGAAAGACAGTGGAAAATGTCAGAAGACAGTGAAGACAGTGGGAGATGTCAGAAGACAGAGAAGGCAGTGGGAGATTTTGAAGGACAGTGAAGACAGTGGGAGGTGTTGCAGACAGTGAAGACCGTTGGAGTTGTTAGAAGACAGTTAAGACCGTTGGAGTTGTTAGAAGACAGTGAAGACAGTGGGAGGTGTTGGAAGACAGTGAAAGGAGTAGAGATGTTGGGAGACAGTGAAGATAGTGGGAGGTGTTGAAAACAGTGAAGACAGTGGGAGGTGTTGGAAGACAGTGAAAGCAGTGGAGATGTCGGGAGACAGTGAAGACAGTGGGAGATGTTGGAAGACAGTGAAAGGAGTAGAGATGTTGGAAGACAGTGAAGACAGTGGGAGAGGTCGGAAGACAGTGAAGACAGTGGGAGATGTCGGAAGACAGTGAAGGCAGTGAGAGATGTCAGAAGACAGTAAAAACAGTGGGAGCTGTCAGAAAACAGTGAATCCAGTGGGAGATGTCGGAAGACAGTGAAGACAGTGGGAGATGTTGGAAGACAGTGAAAACAGTGGGAGATGTCGGAAGACAGTGAAGACAGTGAGAGATGTTGAAAGAAAGTGAAGACAGTGGGAGGTGTTGGAAGACATTGAAAGCAGTGGAGATGTCAGGGGACAGTGAAGACAGTGGGACATTTCAGAAGACTGTGAAGACAGTGGGAGATCTGGAAAGACAGTGGAGATGTCGGAAGACAATGGGAAATGTCAGAAGCCAGTGAAGACAGAGGGAGATGTTGAAAGACAGTGAAGACAGTGGGAGATGTCGGAAGACAGTGAAGACAGAGGGAGATGTTGAAAGACAGTGAAGACAGTGGGAGACGTCGGAAGACAATGGGAAATGTCAGAAGACAGTGAAGACAGTCGGAGATGTTGAAAGACAGTGAAGGCAGTGGTAGATGTCAGAAGACAGTGAAGACAGTGGGAGATGTCAGAAGACAGTGAAGACAGTGGGAGATGTCAGAGGATAGTGTGAGATGTCAGAAGACAGTGAAGACAGACGGAGATTTCAGTAGACACTGAAGGCAGTGGGAGATTGCAGTAGACAGTGAAGGCAGTGGGAGATCTCGAAAGACAGTGGGAGATGTTGGAACACAGTGAAGGCAGTGGGGGATGCCAGAAGACAGTGAAGACAGTGGGAGATGTCGGAAGACAGTGAAGACAGTGGGAGATGTCGTAAGACAGTGAAGACAGTGGGAGATGTCGTAAGACAGTGAAGACAGTGGGAGATGTCGGAAGACAGTGAAGACAGTGGGAGGTGTTGGAAGACAGTGAATACAGTGGGAGATGTCAGAAGACAGTGGGAAAAGTCAGGAGACAGTAAAGACAGTGGGAGGTGTCGGAAGACAGTGAAGGCAGTGAGAGATGTCAGAAGACAGTGAAAACAGTGGGAGATGTCAGAAAACAGTGAAACCAGTGGGAGATGTCGGAAGACAGTGAAGACAGTGGGAGATGTCAGAAGGCAGTGAAGACAGTGGGAGATGTCAGAAGACAGTAAAGACAGTGGGAGATGTCGAAAGACAGTGGAAAATGTAAGAAGACAGTGAAGACAGTGGGAGATGTCAGAAGACAGAGAAGGCAGTGGGAGATGTCAGAAGACAGTGAAGGCAGTGGGAGATGTCAGAAGACAGTGAAGACAGTGGGAAATGTTGGAAGCCTGTGGGAAATGTCAGAAGACAGTGAAAACAGTGGGAGATGTCAGAAGACAGTGAAAACAGTGGGAGATTTTGAAAGACAGTGAAGACAGTGGGAGGTGTTACAGACAGTGAAGACAGTGGGAGTTGTTAGAAGACAGTGAAGACAGTGGGAGGTGTTGGAAGACAGTGAAAGCAGTAGAGATGTTGGGAGACAGTGAAGATAGTGGGAGGTGTTGAAAACAGTGAAGACAGTGGGAGGTGTTGGAAGACAGTGAAAGCAGTGGAGATGTCGGGAGACAGTGAAGACAGTGGGAGATGTTGGAAGACAGTGAAGGCAGTGGGAGATGTTAGAAGACAGTGAAGGCAGTGGGAGATGTTGGAAAACAGGGAAGGCAGTGGGAGGTGTTGAAAACAGTGAAGACAGTGGGAGGTGATGAATGACAGTGAAAGCAGTGGAGATGTTGGGAGACAGTGAAGACAGTAGGAGATGTCGGAAGACAATGAAGACAGTGGGAGGTGTTTGAAGACAGTGAATACAGTGGGAGATGTCAGAAGACAATGGGAAAAGTCAGAAGACAGTATAGACAGTGGGAGGTGTCGGAAGACAGTGAAGGCAGTGAGAGATGTCAGAAGACAGTGAAAAAAGTGGGAGATGTCAGAAAACAGTGAAACCAGTGGGAGATGTCGGAAGACAGTGAAGACAGTGGGAGATGTCGGAAGACAGTGAAGACAGTGGGAGATGTCAGAAGACAGTGAAGACAGTGGGAGATGTCAGAAGACAGTGAAGACAGTGGGAGATGTCAGAAGACAGAGAAGGCAGTGGGAGATGTCAGAAGACAGTGAAGGCAGTGGGAGATGTCAGAAGACAGTGAAGACAGTGGGAAATGTCGGAAGCCTGTGGGAAATGTCAGAAGACAGTGAAAACAGTGGGAGATGTCAGAAGACAGTGAAGACAGTGGGAGATTTTGAAAGACAGTGAAGACAGTGGGAGGTGTTACAGACAGTGAAGACAGTGGGAGTTGTTAGAAGACAGTGAAGACAGTGGGAGGTGTTGGAAGACAGTGAAAGCAGTAGAGATGTTGGGAGACAGTGAAGATAGTGGGAGGTGTTGAAAACAGTGAAGACAGTGGGAGGTGTTGGAAGACAGTGAAAGCAGTGGAGATGTCGGGAGACAGTGAAGACAGTGGGAGATGTTGGAAGACAGTGGAGGCAGTGGGAGATGTTGGAAGACAGTGAAGGCAGTGGGAGATGTTGGAAAACAGGGAAGGCAGTGGGAGGTGTTGAAAACAGTGAAGACAGTGGGAGGTGATGAATGACAGTGAAAGCAGTGGAGATGTTGGGAGACAGTGAAGACAGTGGGAGATGTCAGAAGACAGTGAATACAGAGGGAGATGTTGAAAGACAGTGAAGGCAGTGGGAGATGTCGAAAGACCATGAAGACAGTAGGAGGTGTCGGCAGACAGTGGGAAATGTCAGAAGACAGTGAAGTCAGTGATAGATGTTGAAAGACAGTAAAGACAGTGGGAGATGTCAGAAGACAATGAAATCACTGGGAGATGTCAGAAGACAATGAAGGCAGTGGGAGATGTCAGAAGACAGTGAAGGCAGTGGGAGATGTCAGAAGACAGTGAAGGCAGCAGGAGATATCGGAAGACAGTGAAGGCAGTGGGAGGTGTTGGAAGATAGTAAAGACAGAGGGAGATGTCGGGAGACAGTGAAGGCAGTGGGAGATGTCGGGAGAGAGTGAAGACAGTTGCAGATGTCGGAAGAAAGTGAGAAATGTCAGAAGACAGTGAAGACAGTGGGAGGTGTTGGAAGACAGTGAAGACAGTGGGAAATGGTAAAGACAGTGAAGACAGTGGGAGATGTCAGAAGACAGTGAAGGCAGTGGGTGATTTCAGAAGCCAATGAAGGCAGTGGGAGGTGTTGGAAGATGGTGAAGACAATGGGAGTTGTCGGGAAACAGTGAAGAAAGTGGGAGATGTCAGAAGACAGTGAAGGCAGTGGGAGATGTTGAAAGACAGTGAAGGCAGTGGGAGAGGACAGAAGAGAGTGAATACAGTGTGAGATGTTGAAAACAGTGAAGACAGTGGGCGGTCTTGGAAGTCAGTGAAAGCAGTGGAGATGTTGGGATACAGTTAAAACAGTGGGAGATTTCAGAAGACAGTGTAGGCAGTGGGAGATGTTGAAAACAGTGAAGGCAGTGGGAGGTGTTGCAGACAGAGAAGGCAGTGGGAGATGTCAGAAGACAGTGAAGACAGTGGGAGATGTCAGAAGACAGTGAAGACAGTGGGAGATGTCAGAAGATAGTGTGAGATGTCAGAAGACAGTGAAGACAGACGGAGATTTCAGTAGACACTGAAGGCAGTGGGAGATTGCAGTAGACAGTGAAGGCATTGGGAGATCTCGAAAGACAGTGGGAGATGTTGGAACACAGTGAAGGCAGTGGGGGATGCCAGAAGACAGTGAAGACAGTGGGAGATGTCGGAAGACAGTGAAGACAGTGGGAGATGTCGTAAGACAGTAAAGACAGTGGGAGATGTCGTAAGACAGTGAAGACAGTGGGAGATGTCGGAAGACAGTGAAGACAGTGGGAGGTGTTGGAAGACAGTGAATACAGTGGGAGATGTCAGAAGACAGTGGGAAAAGTCAGGAGACAGTAAAGACAGTGGGAGGCATCGGAAGACAGTGAAGGCAGTGAGAGATGTCAGAAGACAGTGAAAACAGTGGGAGATGTCAGAAAACAGTGAAACCAGTGGGAGATGTCGGAAGACAGTGAAGACAGTGGGAGATGTCAGAAGGCAGTGAAGACAGTGGGAGATGTCAGAAGACAGTAAAGACAGTGGGAGATGTCGAAAGACAGTGGAAAATGTAAGAAGACAGTGAAGACAGTGGGAGATGTCAGAAGACAGAGAAGGCAGTGGGAGATGTCAGAAGACAGTGAAGGCAGTGGGAGATGTCAGAAGACAGTGAAGACAGTGGGAAATGTTGGAAGCCTGTGGGAAATGTCAGAAGACAGTGAAAACAGTGGGAGATGTCAGAAGACAGTGAAGACAGTGGGAGATTTTGAAAGACAGTGAAGACAGTGGGAGGTGTTACAGACAGTGAAGACAGTGGGAGTTGTTAGAAGACAGTGAAGACAGTGGGAGGTGTTGGAAGACAGTGAAAGCAGTAGAGATGTTGGGAGACAGTGAAGATAGTGGGAGGTGTTGAAAACAGTGAAGACAGTGGGAGGTGTTGGAAGACAGTGAAAGCAGTGGAGATGTCGGGAGACAGTGAAGACAGTGGGAGATGTTGGAAGACAGTGAAAGGAGTAGAGATGTTGGAAGACAGTGAAGACAGTGGGAGAGGTCGGAAGACAGTGAAGACAGTGGGAGATGTCGGAAGATAGTGAAGGCAGTGAGAGATGTCAAAAGACAGTAAAAACAGTGGGAGCTGTCAGAAATCAGTGAAACCAGTGGGAGATGTCGGAAGACAGTGAAGACAGTGGGAGATGTTGGAAGACAGTGAATACAGTGGGAGATGTCGGAAGACAGTGAAGACAGTGAGAGATGTTGAAAGAAAGTGAAGACAGTGGGAGGTGTTGGAAGACATTGAAAGCGGTGGAGATGTCAGGGGACAGTGAAGACAGTGGGACATTTCAGAAGACAGTGAAGACAGTGGGAGATGTTGAAAGACAGTGGAGATGTCGGAAGACAATGGGAAATGTCAGAAGCGAGTGAAGACAGAGGGAGATGTTGAAAGACAGTGAAGACAGTGGGAGATGTCGGAAGACAGTGAGGACAGAGGGAGATGTTGAAAGACAGTGAAGACAGTGGGAGACGTCGGAAGACAATGGGAAATGTCAGAAGACAGTGAAGACAGTCGGAGATGTTGAAAGACAGTGAAGGCAGTGGTAGATGTCAGAAGACAGTGAAGACAGTGGGAGATGTCAGAAGACAGTGAAGACAGTGGGAGATGTCAGAAGATAGTGTGAGATGTCAGAAGACAGTGAAGACAGTGGGAGATTTCAGAAGACACTGAAGGCAGTGGGAGATTGCAGTAGACAGTGAAGGCAGTGGGAGATCTCGAAAGACAGTGGGAGATGTTGGAACACAGTGAATGCAGTGGGGGATGCCAGAAGACAGTGCAGACAGTGGGAGATGTCGGAAGACAGTGAAGACCGTGGGAGATGTCGTAAGACAGTGAAGACAGTGGGAGATGTTGTAAGACAGTGAAGACAGTGGGAGATGTCGGAAGACAGTGAAGACAGTGGGAGGTGTTGGAAGACAGTGAATACAGTGGGAGATGTCAGAAGACAGTGGGAAAAGTCAGGAGACAGTAAAGACAGTGGGAGGTGTCGGAGGACAGTGAAGGCAGTGAGATATGTCAGAAGACAGTGAAAACAGTGGGAGATGTCAGAAAACAGTGAAACCAGTGGGAGATGTCGGAAGACAGTGAAGACAGTGGGAGATGTCAGAAGGCAGTGAAGACAGTGGGAGATGTCAGAAGACAGTAAAGACAGTGGGAGATGTCGAAAGACAGTGGAAAATGTAAGAAGACAGTGAAGACAGTGGGAGATGTCAGAAGACAGAGAAGGCAGTGGGAGATGTCAGAAGACAGTGAAGGCAGTGGGAGATGTCAGAAGACAGTGAAGACAGTGGGAAATGTTGGAAGCCTGTGGGAAATGTCAGAAGACAGTGAAAACAGTGGGAGATGTCAGAAGACAGTGAAGACAGTGGGAGATTTTGAAAGACAGTGAAGACAGTGGGAGGTGTTACAGACAGTGAAGACAGTGGGAGTTGTTAGAAGACAGTGAAGACAGTGGGAGGTGTTGGAAGACAGTGAAAGCAGTAGAGATGTTGGGAGACAGTGAAGATAGTGGGAGGTGTTGAAAACAGTGAAGACAGTGGGAGGTGTTGGAAGACAGTGAAAGCAGTGGAGATGTCGGAAGACAGTGAAGACAGTGGGAGATGTTGGAAGACAGTGAAGGCAGTGGGAGATGTTAGAAGACAGTGAAGGCAGTGGGAGATGTTGGAAAACAGGGAAGGCAGTGGGAGGTGTTGAAAACAGTGAAGACAGTGGGAGGTGATGAATGACAGTGAAAGCAGTGGAGATGTTGGGAGACAGTGAAGACAGTGGGAGATGTCGGAAGACAGTGAAGACAGTGGGAGGTGTTTGAAGACAGTGAATACAGTGGGAGATGTCAGAAGACAATGGGAAAAGTCAGAAGACAGTATAGACAGTGGGAGGTGTCGGAAGACAGTGAAGGCAGTGAGAGATGTCAGAAGACAGTGAAAACAGTGGGAGATGTCAGAAAACAGTGAAACCAGTGGGAGATGTCGGAAGACAGTGAAGACAGTGGGAGATGTCAGAAGACAGTGAAGACAGTGGGAGATGTCAGAAGACAGTGAAGACAGTGGGAGATGTCGAAAGACAGTGGAAAATGTCAGAAGACAGTGAAGACAGTGGGAGATGTCAGAAGACAGAGAAGGCAGTGGGAGATTTTGAAGGACAGTGAAGACAGTGGGAGGTGTTGCAGACAGTGAAGACCGTTGGAGTTGTTAGAAGACAGTTAAGACCGTTGGAGTTGTTAGAAGACAGTGAAGACAGTGGGAGGTGTTGGAAGACAGTGAAAGGAGTAGAGATGTTGGGAGACAGTGAAGATAGTGGGAGGTGTTGAAAACAGTGAAGACAGTGGGAGGTGTTGGAAGACAGTGAAAGCAGTGGAGATGTCGGGAGACAGTGAAGACAGTGGGTGATGTTGGAAGACAGTGAAAGGAGTAGAGATGTTGGAAGACAGTGAAGACAGTGGGAGAGGTCGGAAGACAGTGAAGACAGTGGGAGATGTCGGAAGACAGTGAAGGCAGTGAGAGATGTCAGAAGACAGTAAAAACAGTGGGAGCTGTCAGAAAACAGTGAATCCAGTGGGAGATGTCGGAAGACAGTGAAGACAGTGGGAGATGTTGGAAGACAGTGAAAACAGTGGGAGATGTCGGAAGACAGTGAAGACAGTGAGAGATGTTGAAAGAAAGTGAAGACAGTGGGAGGTGTTGGAAGACATTGAAAGCAGTGGAGATGTCAGGGGACAGTGAAGACAGTGGGACATTTCAGAAGACTGTGAAGACAGTGGGAGATCTGGAAAGACAGTGGAGATGTCGGAAGACAATGGGAAATGTCAGAAGCCAGTGAAGACAGAGGGAGATGTTGAAAGACAGTGAAGACAGTGGGAGATGTCGGAAGACAGTGAAGACAGAGGGAGATGTTGAAAGACAGTGAAGACAGTGGGAGACGTCGGAAGACAATGGGAAATGTCAGAAGACAGTGAAGACAGTCGGAGATGTTGAAAGACAGTGAAGGCAGTGGTAGATGTCAGAAGACAGTGAAGACAGTGGGAGATGTCAGAAGACAGTGAAGACAGTGGGAGATGTCAGAGGATAGTGTGAGATGTCAGAAGACAGTGAAGACAGACGGAGATTTCAGTAGACACTGAAGGCAGTGGGAGATTGCAGTAGACAGTGAAGGCAGTGGGAGATCTCGAAAGACAGTGGGAGATGTTGGAACACAGTGAAGGCAGTGGGGGATGCCAGAAGACAGTGAAGACAGTGGGAGATGTCGGAAGACAGTGAAGACAGTGGGAGATGTCGTAAGACAGTGAAGACAGTGGGAGATGTCGTAAGACAGTGAAGACAGTGGGAGATGTCGGAAGACAGTGAAGACAGTGGGAGGTGTTGGAAGACAGTGAATACAGTGGGAGATGTCAGAAGACAGTGGGAAAAGTCAGGAGACAGTAAAGACAGTGGGAGGTGTCGGAAGACAGTGAAGGCAGTGAGAGATGTCAGAAGACAGTGAAAACAGTGGGAGATGTCAGAAAACAGTGAAACCAGTGGGAGATGTCGGAAGACAGTGAAGACAGTGGGAGATGTCAGAAGGCAGTGAAGACAGTGGGAGATGTCAGAAGACAGTAAAGACAGTGGGAGATGTCGAAAGACAGTGGAAAATGTAAGAAGACAGTGAAGACAGTGGGAGATGTCAGAAGACAGAGAAGGCAGTGGGAGATGTCAGAAGACAGTGAAGGCAGTGGGAGATGTCAGAAGACAGTGAAGACAGTGGGAAATGTTGGAAGCCTGTGGGAAATGTCAGAAGACAGTGAAAACAGTGGGAGATGTCAGAAGACAGTGAAAACAGTGGGAGATTTTGAAAGACAGTGAAGACAGTGGGAGGTGTTACAGACAGTGAAGACAGTGGGAGTTGTTAGAAGACAGTGAAGACAGTGGGAGGTGTTGGAAGACAGTGAAAGCAGTAGAGATGTTGGGAGACAGTGAAGATAGTGGGAGGTGTTGAAAACAGTGAAGACAGTGGGAGGTGTTGGAAGACAGTGAAAGCAGTGGAGATGTCGGGAGACAGTGAAGACAGTGGGAGATGTTGGAAGACAGTGAAGGCAGTGGGAGATGTTAGAAGACAGTGAAGGCAGTGGGAGATGTTGGAAAACAGGGAAGGCAGTGGGAGGTGTTGAAAACAGTGAAGACAGTGGGAGGTGATGAATGACAGTGAAAGCAGTGGAGATGTTGGGAGACAGTGAAGACAGTAGGAGATGTCGGAAGACAATGAAGACAGTGGGAGGTGTTTGAAGACAGTGAATACAGTGGGAGATGTCAGAAGACAATGGGAAAAGTCAGAAGACAGTATAGACAGTGGGAGGTGTCGGAAGACAGTGAAGGCAGTGAGAGATGTCAGAAGACAGTGAAAAAAGTGGGAGATGTCAGAAAACAGTGAAACCAGTGGGAGATGTCGGAAGACAGTGAAGACAGTGGGAGATGTCGGAAGACAGTGAAGACAGTGGGAGATGTCAGAAGACAGTGAAGACAGTGGGAGATGTCAGAAGACAGTGAAGACAGTGGGAGATGTCAGAAGACAGAGAAGGCAGTGGGAGATGTCAGAAGACAGTGAAGGCAGTGGGAGATGTCAGAAGACAGTGAAGACAGTGGGAAATGTCGGAAGCCTGTGGGAAATGTCAGAAGACAGTGAAAACAGTGGGAGATGTCAGAAGACAGTGAAGACAGTGGGAGATTTTGAAAGACAGTGAAGACAGTGGGAGGTGTTACAGACAGTGAAGACAGTGGGAGTTGTTAGAAGACAGTGAAGACAGTGGGAGGTGTTGGAAGACAGTGAAAGCAGTAGAGATGTTGGGAGACAGTGAAGATAGTGGGAGGTGTTGAAAACAGTGAAGACAGTGGGAGGTGTTGGAAGACAGTGAAAGCAGTGGAGATGTCGGGAGACAGTGAAGACAGTGGGAGATGTTGGAAGACAGTGGAGGCAGTGGGAGATGTTGGAAGACAGTGAAGGCAGTGGGAGATGTTGGAAAACAGGGAAGGCAGTGGGAGGTGTTGAAAACAGTGAAGACAGTGGGAGGTGATGAATGACAGTGAAAGCAGTGGAGATGTTGGGAGACAGTGAAGACAGTGGGAGATGTCAGAAGACAGTGAATACAGAGGGAGATGTTGAAAGACAGTGAAGGCAGTGGGAGATGTCGAAAGACCATGAAGACAGTAGGAGGTGTCGGCAGACAGTGGGAAATGTCAGAAGACAGTGAAGTCAGTGATAGATGTTGAAAGACAGTAAAGACAGTGGGAGATGTCAGAAGACAATGAAATCACTGGGAGATGTCAGAAGACAATGAAGGCAGTGGGAGATGTCAGAAGACAGTGAAGGCAGTGGGAGATGTCAGAAGACAGTGAAGGCAGCAGGAGATATCGGAAGACAGTGAAGGCAGTGGGAGGTGTTGGAAGATAGTAAAGACAGAGGGAGATGTCGGGAGACAGTGAAGGCAGTGGGAGATGTCGGGAGAGAGTGAAGACAGTTGCAGATGTCGGAAGAAAGTGAGAAATGTCAGAAGACAGTGAAGACAGTGGGAGGTGTTGGAAGACAGTGAAGACAGTGGGAAATGGTAAAGACAGTGAAGACAGTGGGAGATGTCAGAAGACAGTGAAGGCAGTGGGTGATTTCAGAAGCCAATGAAGGCAGTGGGAGGTGTTGGAAGATGGTGAAGACAATGGGAGTTGTCGGGAAACAGTGAAGAAAGTGGGAGATGTCAGAAGACAGTGAAGGCAGTGGGAGATGTTGAAAGACAGTGAAGGCAGTGGGAGAGGACAGAAGAGAGTGAATACAGTGTGAGATGTTGAAAACAGTGAAGACAGTGGGCGGTCTTGGAAGTCAGTGAAAGCAGTGGAGATGTTGGGATACAGTTAAAACAGTGGGAGATTTCAGAAGACAGTGTAGGCAGTGGGAGATGTTGAAAACAGTGAAGGCAGTGGGAGGTGTTGCAGACAGTGAAGACAGTGGGAGTTGTTAGAAGACAGTGAAGACAGTGGGAGTTGTTGGAAGACAGTGAAAGCAGTAGAGATGTTGGGAGACAGTGAAGATAGTGGGAGGTGTTGAAAACAGTGAAGACAGTGGGAGGTGTTGGAAGACAGTGAAAGCAGTGGAAATGTCGGGAGACAGTGAAGACAGTGGGAGATGTTGGAAGACAGTGAAGGCAGTGGGAGATGTTGGAAGACAGTGGAGGCAGTGGGAGATGTTGGAAGACAGTGGAGGCAGTGGGAGATGTTGGAAAACAGGGAAGGCAGTGGGAGGTGATGGATGACGGTGAAAGCAGTGGAGATGTTGGGAGACAGTGAAGACAGTCCGAGATGTCGGAAGACAGTGAAGACAGTGGGAGGTGTTGGAAGACAGTGAATACAGTGGGAGATGTCAGAAGACAGTGAAAACAGTGGGAGATGTCAGAAAACAGTGAAACCAGTGGGAGATGTCGGAAGACAGTGAAGACAGTGGGAGATGTCAGAAGACAGTGAAGACAGTGGGAGATGTCAGAAGACAGTGAAGACAGTGGGAGATGTCGAAAGACAGTGGAAAATGTCAGAAGACAGTGAAGACAGTGGGAGATGTCAGAATACAGAGAAGGCAGTGGGAGATGTCAGAAGACAGTGAAGGCAGTGGGAGATGTCAGAAGACAGTGAAGACAGTTGGAAATGTCGGAAGCCTGTGGGAAATGTCAGAAGACAGTGAAAACAGTGGGAGATGTCAGAAGACAGTGAAGACAGTGGGAGATTTTGAAAGACAGTGAAGACAGTGGGAGGTGTTACAGACAGTGAAGACAGTGGGAGTTGTTAGAAGACAGTGAAGACAGTGGGAGGTGTTGGAAGACAGTGAAAGCAGTAGAGATGTTGGGAGACAGTGAAGATAGTGGGAGGTGTTGAAAACAGTGAAGACAGTGGGAGGTGTTGGAAGACAGTGAAAGCAGTGGAGATGTCGGGAGACAGTGAAGACAGTGGGAGATGTTGGAAGACAGTGGAGGCAGTGGGAGATGTTGGAAGACAGTGAAGGCAGTGGGAGATGTTGGAAAACAGGGAAGGCAGTGGGAGGTGTTGAAAACAGTGAAGACAGTGGGAGGTGATGAATGACAGTGAAAGCAGTGGAGATGTTGGGAGACAGTGAAGACAGTGGGAGATGTCAGAAGACAGTGAATACAGAGGGAGATGTTGAAAGACAGTGAAGGCAGTGGGAGATGTCGAAAGACCATGAAGACAGTGGGAGGTGTCGGCAGACAGTGGGAAATGTCAGAAGACAGTGAAGTCAGTGATAGATGTTGAAAGACAGTAAAGACAGTGGGAGATGTCAGAAGACAATGAAATCACTGGGAGATGTCAGAAGACAATGAAGGCAGTGGGAGATGTCAGAAGACAGTGAAGGCAGTGGGAGATGTCAGAAGACAGTGAAGGCAGCAGGAGATATCGGAAGACAGTGAAGGCAGTGGGAGGTGTTGGAAGATAGTAAAGACAGAGGGAGATGTCGGGAGACAGTGAAGGCAGTGGGAGATGTCGGGAGAGAGTGAAGACAGTTGCAGATGTCGGAAGAAAGTGAGAAATGTCAGAAGACAGTGAAGACAGTGGGAGGTGTTGGAAGACAGTGAAGACAGTGGGAAATGGTAAAGACAGTGAAGACAGTGGGAGATGTCAGAAGACAGTGAAGGCAGTGGGTGATTTCAGAAGCCAATGAAGGCAGTGGGAGGTGTTGGAAGATGGTGAAGACAATGGGAGTTGTCGGGAAACAGTGAAGAAAGTGGGAGATGTCAGAAGACAGTGAAGGCAGTGGGAGATGTTGAAAGACAGTGAAGGCAGTGGGAGAGGTCAGAAGAGAGTGAATACAGTGGGAGATGTTGAAAACAGTGAAGACAGTGGGCGGTCTTGGAAGTCAGTGAAAGCAGTGGAGATGTTGGGATACAGTTAAAACAGTGGGAGATTTCAGAAGACAGTGTAGGCAGTGGGAGATGTTGAAAACAGTGAAGGCAGTGGGAGGTGTTGCAGACAGTGAAGACCGTGGGAGTTGTTAGAAGACAGTGAAGACAGTGGGAGTTGTTGGAAGACAGTGAAAGCAGTAGAGATGTTGGGAGACAGTGAAGATAGTGGGAGGTGTTGAAAACAGTGAAGACAGTGGGAGGTGTTGGAAGACAGTGAAAGCAGTGGAAATGTCGGGAGACAGTGAAGACAGTGGGAGATGTTGGAAGACAGTGAAGGCAGTGGGAGATGTTGGAAGACAGTGGAGGCAGTGGGAGATGTTGGAAGACAGTGGAGGCAGTGGGAGATGTTGGAAAGCAGGGAAGGCAGTGGGAGGTGATGGATGACGGTGAAAGCAGTGGAGATGTTGGGAGACAGTGAACACAGAGGGAGATGTCAGAAGACAGTGAAGACAGAGGGAGATGTTGAAAGACAGTGAAGGCAGTGGGAGATGTCGAAAGACCATGAAGACAGTGGGAGGTGTCGGCAGACAGTGGGAAACGTCAGAAGACAGTGAAGTCAGTGATTGATGTTGAAAGACAGTAAAGACAGTGGGAGATGTCAGAAGACAATGAAATCACTGGGAGATATCAGAAGACAATGAAGGCAGTGGGAGATGTCAGAAGTCAGTGAAGACAGTGGGAGATGTTGAAAGACAGTAAAGACAGTGGGAGATGTCGAAAGACAGTGGAAAATGTCAGAAGACAGTGAAGACAGTGGGAGATGTCTGAAGACAGAGAAGGCAGTGGGAGATGTCAGAAGACAGTGAATGCAGTGGGAGATGTCAGAAGACAGTGAGGACCGTGGGAGACTTTGAAAGACAGTGAAGACAGTGGCAGGTGTTGCAGACAGTGAAGACAGTGGGAGTTGTTAGAAGACAGTGAAGACAGTGGGAGGTGTTGGAAGACAGTGAAAGCAGTGGGAGATGTCAGAAGACAGTGAAGACAGTGGGAGATTTTGAAAGACAGTGAAGACAGTGGGAGGTGTTGCAGACAGTGAAGACCGTTGGAGTTGTTAGAAGACAGTGAAGACCGTTGGAGTTGTTAGAAGACAGTGAAGACCGTTGGAGTTGTTAGAAGACAGTGAAGACAGTGGGAGGTGTTGGAAGACAGTGAAAGGAGTAGAGATGTTGGGAGACAGTGAAGATAGTGGAGGTGTTGAAAACAGTGAAGACAGTGGGAGGTGTTGGAAGACAGTGAAAGCAGTGGAGATGTCGGGAGACAGTGAAGACAGTGGGAGATGTTGGAAGACAGTGAAAGGAGTAGAGATGTTGGAAGACAGTGAAGACAGTGGGAGAGGTCGGAAGACAGTGAAGACAGTGGGAGATGTCGGAAGACAGTGAAGGCAGTGAGAGATGTCAAAAGACAGTAAAAACAGTGGGAGCTGTCAGAAAACAGTGAAACCAGTGGGAGATGTCGGAAAACAGTGAAGACAGTGGGAGATGTCGGAAGACAGTGAAAACAGTGGGAGATGTCGGAAGACAGTGAAGACAGTGAGAGATGTTGAAAGAAAGTGAAGACAGTGGGAGGTGTTGTAAGACATTGAAAGCAGTGGAGATGTCAGGGGACAGTGAAGACAGTGGGACATTTCAGAAGACAGTGAAGACAGTGGGAGATGTTGAAAGACAGTGGAGATGTCGGAAGACAATGGGAAATGTCAGAAGCCAGTGAAGACGGAGGGAGATGTTGAAAGACAGTGAAGACAGTGGGAGATGTCGGAAGACAGTGAAGACAGAGGGAGATGTTGAAAGACAGTGAAGACAGTGGGAGACGTCGGAAGACAATGGGAAATGTCAGAAGACAGTGAAGACAGTCGGAGATGTTGAAAGACAGTGAAGACAGTGGGAGATGTCAGAAGACAATGAAGGCAGTGGTAGATGTCAGAAGACAGTGAAGGCAATGGTAGATGTCAGAAGACAGTGAAGGCAGTGGTAGATGTCAGAAGATAGTGGGAGATGTCAGAAGACAGTGAAGACAGTGGGAGATTTCAGAAGACACTGAAGGCAG
The DNA here is from genome assembly GCF_017639515.1 of Carcharodon carcharias. Classification (NCBI taxonomy): domain Eukaryota; kingdom Metazoa; phylum Chordata; class Chondrichthyes; order Lamniformes; family Lamnidae; genus Carcharodon; species Carcharodon carcharias. The sequence goes on from NC_054471.1 coordinate 10,019,466, forward strand.
TGGGAGATTGCAGTAGACAGTGAAGGCAGTGGGAGATCTCGAAAGACAGTGGGAGATGTTGGAACACAGTGAAGGCACTGGGGGATGTCAGAAGACAGTGAAGACAGTGGGAGATGTCGGAAGACAGTGAAGACAGTGGGAGATGTCGTAAGACAGTGAAGACAGTGGGAGATGTCGTAAGACAGTGAAGACAGTGGGAGACGTCGAAAGACAGTGAAGACAGTGGGAGGTGTTGGAAGACAGTGAATACAGTGGGAGATGTCAGAAAACAGTGGGAAAAGTCAGAAGACAGTAAAGACAGTGGGAGGTGTCGGAAGACAGTGAAGGCAGTGAGAGATGTCAGAAGACAGTGAAAACAGTGGGAGATGTCAGAAAACAGTGAAACCAGTGGGAGATGTCGGAAGACAGCGAAGACAGTGGGAGATGTCAGAAGACAGTGAAGACAGTGGGAGATGTCAGAAGACAGTGAAGACAGTGGGAGATGTCGAAAGACAGTGGAAAATGTCAGAAGACAGTGAAGACAGTGCGAGATGTCAGAAGACAGAGAAGGCAGTGGGAGATGTCAGAAGACAGTGAAGGCAGTGGGAGATGTCAGAAGACAGTGAAGACAGTGGGAAATGTTGGAAGCCTGTGGGAAATGTCAGAAGACAGTGAAAACAGTGGGAGATGTCAGAAGACAGTGAAGACAGTGGGATTTTTTGAAAGACAGTGAAGACAGTGGGAGGTGTTACAGACAGTGAAGACAGTGGGAGTTGTTAGAAGACAGTGAAGACAGTGGGAGGTGTTGGAAGACAGTGAAAGCAGTAGAGATGTTGGGAGACAGTGAAGATAGTGGGAGGTGTTGAAAAAAGTGAAGACAGTGGGAGGTGTTGGAAGACAGTGAAAGCAGTGGAGATGTCGGGAGACAGTGAAGACAGTGGGAGATGTTGGAAGACAGTGAAGACAGTGGGAGATGTCAGAAGACAGTGAAGACAGTGGGAGATGTCGAAAGACAGTGGAAAATGTCAGAAGACAGTGAAGACAGTGGGAGATGTCAGAATACAGAGAAGGCAGTGGGAGATGTCAGAAGACAGTGAAGGCAGTGGGAGATGTCAGAAGACAGTGAAGACAGTTGGAAATGTCGGAAGCCTGTGGGAAATGTCAGAAGACAGTGAAAACAGTGGGAGATGTCAGAAGACAGTGAAGACAGTGGGAGATTTTGAAAGACAGTGAAGACAGTGGGAGGTGTTACAGACAGTGAAGACAGTGGGAGTTGTTAGAAGACAGTGAAGACAGTGGGAGGTGTTGGAAGACAGTGAAAGCAGTAGAGATGTTGGGAGACAGTGAAGATAGTGGGAGGTGTTGAAAACAGTGAAGACAGTGGGAGGTGTTGGAAGACAGTGAAAGCAGTGGAGATGTCGGGAGACAGTGAAGACAGTGGGAGATGTTGGAAGACAGTGGAGGCAGTGGGAGATGTTGGAAGACAGTGAAGGCAGTGGGAGATGTTGGAAAACAGGGAAGGCAGTGGGAGGTGTTGAAAACAGTGAAGACAGTGGGAGGTGATGAATGACAGTGAAAGCAGTGGAGATGTTGGGAGACAGTGAAGACAGTGGGAGATGTCAGAAGACAGTGAATACAGAGGGAGATGTTGAAAGACAGTGAAGGCAGTGGGAGATGTCGAAAGACCATGAAGACAGTGGGAGGTGTCGGCAGACAGTGGGAAATGTCAGAAGACAGTGAAGTCAGTGATAGATGTTGAAAGACAGTAAAGACAGTGGGAGATGTCAGAAGACAATGAAATCACTGGGAGATGTCAGAAGACAATGAAGGCAGTGGGAGATGTCAGAAGACAGTGAAGGCAGTGGGAGATGTCAGAAGACAGTGAAGGCAGCAGGAGATATCGGAAGACAGTGAAGGCAGTGGGAGGTGTTGGAAGATAGTAAAGACAGAGGGAGATGTCGGGAGACAGTGAAGGCAGTGGGAGATGTCGGGAGAGAGTGAAGACAGTTGCAGATGTCGGAAGAAAGTGAGAAATGTCAGAAGACAGTGAAGACAGTGGGAGGTGTTGGAAGACAGTGAAGACAGTGGGAAATGGTAAAGACAGTGAAGACAGTGGGAGATGTCAGAAGACAGTGAAGGCAGTGGGTGATTTCAGAAGCCAATGAAGGCAGTGGGAGGTGTTGGAAGATGGTGAAGACAATGGGAGTTGTCGGGAAACAGTGAAGAAAGTGGGAGATGTCAGAAGACAGTGAAGGCAGTGGGAGATGTTGAAAGACAGTGAAGGCAGTGGGAGAGGTCAGAAGAGAGTGAATACAGTGGGAGATGTTGAAAACAGTGAAGACAGTGGGCGGTCTTGGAAGTCAGTGAAAGCAGTGGAGATGTTGGGATACAGTTAAAACAGTGGGAGATTTCAGAAGACAGTGTAGGCAGTGGGAGATGTTGAAAACAGTGAAGGCAGTGGGAGGTGTTGCAGACAGTGAAGACCGTGGGAGTTGTTAGAAGACAGTGAAGACAGTGGGAGTTGTTGGAAGACAGTGAAAGCAGTAGAGATGTTGGGAGACAGTGAAGATAGTGGGAGGTGTTGAAAACAGTGAAGACAGTGGGAGGTGTTGGAAGACAGTGAAAGCAGTGGAAATGTCGGGAGACAGTGAAGACAGTGGGAGATGTTGGAAGACAGTGAAGGCAGTGGGAGATGTTGGAAGACAGTGGAGGCAGTGGGAGATGTTGGAAGACAGTGGAGGCAGTGGGAGATGTTGGAAAGCAGGGAAGGCAGTGGGAGGTGATGGATGACGGTGAAAGCAGTGGAGATGTTGGGAGACAGTGAACACAGAGGGAGATGTCAGAAGACAGTGAAGACAGAGGGAGATGTTGAAAGACAGTGAAGGCAGTGGGAGATGTCGAAAGACCATGAAGACAGTGGGAGGTGTCGGCAGACAGTGGGAAACGTCAGAAGACAGTGAAGTCAGTGATTGATGTTGAAAGACAGTAAAGACAGTGGGAGATGTCAGAAGACAATGAAATCACTGGGAGATATCAGAAGACAATGAAGGCAGTGGGAGATGTCAGAAGTCAGTGAAGACAGTGGGAGATGTTGAAAGACAGTAAAGACAGTGGGAGATGTCGAAAGACAGTGGAAAATGTCAGAAGACAGTGAAGACAGTGGGAGATGTCTGAAGACAGAGAAGGCAGTGGGAGATGTCAGAAGACAGTGAATGCAGTGGGAGATGTCAGAAGACAGTGAGGACCGTGGGAGACTTTGAAAGACAGTGAAGACAGTGGCAGGTGTTGCAGACAGTGAAGACAGTGGGAGTTGTTAGAAGACAGTGAAGACAGTGGGAGGTGTTGGAAGACAGTGAAAGCAGTGGGAGATGTCAGAAGACAGTGAAGACAGTGGGAGATTTTGAAAGACAGTGAAGACAGTGGGAGGTGTTGCAGACAGTGAAGACCGTTGGAGTTGTTAGAAGACAGTGAAGACCGTTGGAGTTGTTAGAAGACAGTGAAGACCGTTGGAGTTGTTAGAAGACAGTGAAGACAGTGGGAGGTGTTGGAAGACAGTGAAAGGAGTAGAGATGTTGGGAGACAGTGAAGATAGTGGAGGTGTTGAAAACAGTGAAGACAGTGGGAGGTGTTGGAAGACAGTGAAAGCAGTGGAGATGTCGGGAGACAGTGAAGACAGTGGGAGATGTTGGAAGACAGTGAAAGGAGTAGAGATGTTGGAAGACAGTGAAGACAGTGGGAGAGGTCGGAAGACAGTGAAGACAGTGGGAGATGTCGGAAGACAGTGAAGGCAGTGAGAGATGTCAAAAGACAGTAAAAACAGTGGGAGCTGTCAGAAAACAGTGAAACCAGTGGGAGATGTCGGAAGACAGTGAAGACAGTGGGAGATGTCGGAAGACAGTGAAAACAGTGGGAGATGTCGGAAGACAGTGAAGACAGTGAGAGATGTTGAAAGAAAGTGAAGACAGTGGGAGGTGTTGTAAGACATTGAAAGCAGTGGAGATGTCAGGGGACAGTGAAGACAGTGGGACATTTCAGAAGACAGTGAAGACAGTGGGAGATGTTGAAAGACAGTGGAGATGTCGGAAGACAATGGGAAATGTCAGAAGCCAGTGAAGACGGAGGGAGATGTTGAAAGACAGTGAAGACAGTGGGAGATGTCGGAAGACAGTGAAGACAGAGGGAGATGTTGAAAGACAGTGAAGACAGTGGGAGACGTCGGAAGACAATGGGAAATGTCAGAAGACAGTGAAGACAGTCGGAGATGTTGAAAGACAGTGAAGACAGTGGGAGATGTCAGAAGACAATGAAGGCAGTGGTAGATGTCAGAAGACAGTGAAGGCAATGGTAGATGTCAGAAGACAGTGAAGGCAGTGGTAGATGTCAGAAGATAGTGGGAGATGTCAGAAGACAGTGAAGACAGTGGGAGATTTCAGAAGACACTGAAGGCAGTGGGAGATTGCAGTAGACAGTGAAGGCAGTGGGAGATCTCGAAAGACAGTGGGAGATGTTGGAACACAGTGAAGGCACTGGGGGATGTCAGAAGACAGTGAAGACAGTGGGAGATGTCTGAAGACAGTGGGAGATGTCGTAAGACAGTGAAGACAGTGGGAGATGTCGTAAGACAGTGAAGACAGTGGGAGACGTCGAAAGACAGTGAAGACAGTGGGAGGTGTTGGAAGACAGTGAATACAGTGGGAGATGTCAGAAAACAGTGGGAAAAGTCAGAAGACAGTAAAGACAGTGGGAGGTGTCGGAAGACAGTGAAGGCAGTGAGAGATGTCAGAAGACAGTGAAAACAGTGGGAGATGTCAGAAAACAGTGAAACCAGTGGGAGATGTCGGAAGACAGCGAAGACAGTGGGAGATGTCAGAAGACAGTGAAGACAGTGGGAGATGTCAGAAGACAGTGAAGACAGTGGGAGATGTCGAAAGACAGTGGAAAATGTCAGAAGACAGTGAAGACAGTGCGAGATGTCAGAAGACAGAGAAGGCAGTGGGAGATTTCAGAAGACAGTGAAGGCAGTGGGAGATGTCAGAAGACAGTGAAGACAGTGGGAAATGTTGGAAGCCTGTGGGAAATGTCAGAAGACAGTGAAAACAGTGGGAGATGTCAGAAGACAGTGAAGACAGTGGGATTTTTTGAAAGACAGTGAAGACAGTGGGAGGTGTTACAGACAGTGAAGACAGTGGGAGTTGTTAGAAGACAGTGAAGACAGTGGGAGGTGTTGGAAGACAGTGAAAGCAGTAGAGATGTTGGGAGACAGTGAAGATAGTGGGAGGTGTTGAAAAAAGTGAAGACAGTGGGAGGTGTTGGAAGACAGTGAAAGCAGTGGAGATGTCGGGAGACAGTGAAGACAGTGGGAGATGTTGGAAGACAGTGAAGGCAGTGGGAGATGTTGGAAGACAGTGAATACAGTGGGAGATGTCAGAAGACAGTGGGAAAAGTCAGAAGACAGTATAGACAGTGGGAGGTGTCCGAAGACAGTGAAGGCAGTGAGAGATGTCAGAAGGCAGTGAAAACAGTGGGAGATGTCAGAAAACAGTGAAACCAGTGGGAGATGTGGGAAGACAGTGAAGACAGTGGGAGATGTCAGATGACAGTGAAGACAGTGGGAGATGTCAGAAGACAGTGAAGACAGTGGGAGATGTCAGAAGACAGTGAAGACAGTGGGAGATGTCGAAAGACAGTGGAAAATGTCAGAAGACAGTGAAGACAGTGGGAGATGTCTGAAGACAGAGAAGGCAGTGGGAGATGTCAGAAGACAGTGAAGGCAGTGGGAGATGTCAGAAGAAAATGAAATCACTGGGAGATGTCAGAAGACAATGAAGGCAGTGGGAGATGTCAGAAGACAGTGAAGGCAGTGGGAGATGTTGGAAGACAGTGAAGGCAGCAGGAGATTTCGGAAGACAGTGAAGGCAGTGGGAGGTGTTGGAAGATAGTTAAGAGAGAGGGAGATGTCGGGAGACAGTGAAGGCAGTGGGAGATGTCGGGAGATAGTGAAGACAGTTGGAGATGTCGGAAGACAGTGAGAAATGTCAGAAGACAGTGAAGACAGTGGGAGATGTTGGAAGACAGTGAAGACATTGGGAGATGGTAAAGACAGTGAAGACAGTGGGAGATGTCAGAAGACAGTGAAAGCAGTGGGTGATTTCAGAAGACAATGAAGGCAGTGGGAGGTGTTGGAAGATGGTGAAGCCTGTGGGAGTTGTCAGGAGACAGTGAAGACAGTGGGAGATGTCAGAAGACAGTGAAGACAGTGGGAGATGTTGAAAGACAGTGAAGGCAGTGGAGAGGTCAGAAGGCAGTGAATACAGTGGGAGGTGTTGAAAACAGTGAAGACAGTGGGAGGTCTTGGAAGTCAGTGAAAGCAGTGGAGATCTTGGGATACAGTTAAAACAGTGGGAGATTTCAGAAGACAGTGTATACAGTGGGAGATGTTGAAAACAGTGAAGGCAGTGGGAGGTGTGGCAGACAGTGAAGACAGTGGGAGTTGTTAGAAGACAGTGAAGACAGTGGGAGGTGTTGGAAGACAGTGAAAGCAGTAGAGATGTTGGGAGACAGTGAAGATAGTGGTAGGTGTTGAAAACAGTGAAGACAGTGGGAGGTGTTGGAAGACAGTGAAAGCAGTGGAGATGTCGGGAGACAGTGAAGACAGTGGGAGATGTTGGAAGACAGTGAAGGCAGAGGGAGATGTTGAAAGACAGTGGAGGCAGTGGGAGATGTCGAAAGACAGTGAAGACAGTGGGAGGTGTCGGCAGACAGTGGGAAATATCAGAAGACAGTGAAGTCAGTGGGAGATGTTGGAAGACAGTGAAGACACTGGGAGGTGTTGGAAGACAGTGAAGACAGTTAGAGGTGTTGAAAACAGTGAAGACAGTGGGAGGTCTTGGAAGACAGTGAAAGCAGTTGAGATGTCGGGAGACAGTGTAGACAGTGAGAGATGTTGGATGACTGTGAAGGCAGTGGGAGATGTTGGAAGACAGTGAAGGCTTTGGGAGATGTTGGAAAACAGGGAAGGCAGTGGGAGGTGCTGAAAACAGTGAAGACAGTGGGAGGTGATGGATGACAGTGAAAGCAGGGCGGATGTTGGGAGACAGTGAACACAGTGGGAGATGTCAGAAGACAGTGAAGACAGAGGGAGATGTTGAAAGACAGTGAAGGCAGTGGGAGATGTCGAAAAACAGTGAAGACAGTGGGAGATGTCAGAAGACAGTGAAGACAGTGGGAGATGTTGAAAGACAGTAAAGACAGTGGGAGATGTCGAAAGACAGTGGAAAATGTCAGAAGACAGTGACGACAGTGGGAGATGTCTGAAGACAGAGAAGGCAGTGGGAGATGTCAGAAGACAGTGAAGGCAGTGGGAGATGTCAGAAGACAGTGAAGGCAGTGGGAGATGTCAGAAGACAGTGAAGACCGTGGGAAATGTCGAAAGTCTGTGGGAAATGTCAGAAGACAGTGAAAACAGTGGGTGATGTCAGAAGACATTGAAAACAGTGGGAGATGTCCGAAGACAGTGAAGACAGTGGGAGATTTTGAAAGACAGTGAAGACAGTGGGAGGTGTTGCAGACAGTGAAGACAGTGGGAGTTGTTAGAAGACAGTGAAGACAGTGGGAGGTGTTGGAAGACAGTGAAAGCAGTAGAGATGTTGGGAGACAGTGAAGATAGTGGGAGGTGTTGAAAACAGTGAAGGCAGTGGGAGGTGTTGGAAGACAGTGAAAGCAGTTGAGATGTCGGGAGACAGTGATGACAGTGGGAAATGGTAAAGACAGTGAAGACAGTGGGAGATGTCAGAAGACAGTGAAGGCAGTGGGTGATTTCAGAAGCCAATGAAGGCAGTGGGAGGTGTTGGAAGATGGTGAAGACAATGGGAGTTGTCGGGAAACAGTGAAGAAAGTGGGAGATGTCAGAAGACAGTGAAGGCAGTGGGAGATGTTGAAAGACAGTGAAGGCAGTGGGAGAGGTCAGAAGAGAGTGAATACAGTGGGAGATGTTGAAAACAGTGAAGACAGTGGGCGGTCTTGGAAGTCAGTGAAAGCAGTGGAGATGTTGGGATACAGTTAAAACAGTGGGAGATTTCAGAAGACAGTGTAGGCAGTGGGAGATGTTGAAAACAGTGAAGGCAGTGGGAGGTGTTGCAGACAGTGAAGACCGTGGGAGTTGTTAGAAGACAGTGAAGACAGTGGGAGTTGTTGGAAGACAGTGAAAGCAGTAGAGATGTTGGGAGACAGTGAAGATAGTGGGAGGTGTTGAAAACAGTGAAGACAGTGGGAGGTGTTGGAAGACAGTGAAAGCAGTGGAAATGTCGGGAGACAGTGAAGACAGTGGGAGATGTTGGAAGACAGTGAACGCAGTGGGAGATGTTGGAAGACAGTGGAGGCAGTGGGAGATGTTGGAAGACAGTGGAGGCAGTGGGAGATGTTGGAAAGCAGGGAAGGCAGTGGGAGGTGATGGATGGCGGTGAAAGCAGTGGAGATGTTGGGAGACAGTGAACACAGAGGGAGATGTCAGAAGACAGTGAAGACAGAGGGAGATGTTGAAAGACAGTGAAGGCAGTGGGAGATGTCGAAAGACCATGAAGACAGTGGGAGGTGTCGGCAGACAGTGGGAAACGTCAGAAGACAGTGAAGTCAGTGATTGATGTTGAAAGACAGTAAAGACAGTGGGAGATGTCAGAAGACAATGAAATCACTGGGAGATATCAGAAGACAATGAAGGCAGTGGGAGATGTCAGAAGTCAGTGAAGACAGTGGGAGATGTTGAAAGACAGTAAAGACAGTGGGAGATGTCGAAAGACAGTGGAAAATGTCAGAAGACAGTGAAGACAGTGGGAGATGTCTGAAGACAGAGAAGGCAGTGGGAGATGTCAGAAGACAGTGAATGCAGTGGGAGATGTCAGAAGACAGTGAGGACCGTGGGAGATTTTGAAAGACAGTGAAGACAGTGGGAGGTGTTGCAGACAGTGAAGACAGTGGGAGTTGTTAGAAGACAGTGAAGACAGTGGGAGGTGTTGGAAGACAGTGAAAGCAGTGGAGATGTCGGGAGACAGTGAAGACAGTGGGAGATGTTGGAAGACAGTGAAAGGAGTAGAGATGTTGGAAGACAGTGAAGACAGTGGGAGAGGTCGGAAGACAGTGAAGACAGTGGGAGATGTCAAAAGACAGTAAAAACAGTGGGAGCTGTCAGAAAACAGTGAAACCAGTGGGAGATGTTGGAAGACAGTGAAGACAGTGGGAGATGTCGGAAGACAGTGAAAGCAGTGAGAGATGTCAAAAGACAGTAAAAACAGTGGGAGCTGTCAGAAAACAGTGAAACCAGTGGGAGATGTCGGAAGACAGTGAAGACAGTGGGAGATGTCGGAAGACAGTGAAAACAGTGGGAGATGTCGGAAGACAGTGAAGACAGTGAGAGATGTTGAAAGAAAGTGAAGACAGTGGGAGGTGTTGGAAGACATTGAAAGCAGTGGAGATGTCAGGGGACAGTGAAGACAGTGGGACATTTCAGAAGACAGTGAAGACAGTGGGAGATGTTGAAAGACAGTGGAGATGTCGGAAGACAATGGGAAATGTCAGAAGCCAGTGAAGACGGAGGGAGATGTTGAAAGACAGTGAAGACAGTGGGAGATGTCGGAAGACAGTGAAGACAGAGGGAGATGTTGAAAGACAGTGAAGACAGTGGGAGACGTCGGAAGACAATGGGAAATGTCAGAAGACAGTGAAGACAGTCGGAGATGTTGAAAGACAGTGAAGACAGTGGGAGATGTCAGAAGACAATGAAGGCAGTGGTAGATGTCAGAAGACAGTGAAGGCAATGGTAGATGTCAGAAGACAGTGAAGGCAGTGGTAGATGTCAGAAGATAGTGGGAGATGTCAGAAGACAGTGAAGACAGTGGGAGATTTCAGAAGACACTGAAGGCAGTGGGAGATTGCAGTAGACAGTGAAGGCAGTGGGAGATCTCGAAAGACAGTGGGAGATGTTGGAACACAGTGAAGGCACTGGGGGATGTCAGAAGACAGTGAAGACAGTGGGAGATGTCGGAAGACAGTGAAGACAGTGGGAGATGTCGTAAGACAGTGAAGACAGTGGGAGATGTCGTAAGACAGTGAAGACAGTGGGAGACGTCGAAAGACAGTGAAGACAGTGGGAGGTGTTGGAAGACAGTGAATACAGTGGGAGATGTCAGAAAACAGTGGGAAAAGTCAGAAGACAGTAAAGACAGTGGGAGGTGTCGGAAGACAGTGAAGGCAGTGAGAGATGTCAGAAGACAGTGAAAACAGTGGGAGATGTCAGAAAACAGTGAAACCAGTGGGAGATGTCGGAAGACAGCGAAGACAGTGGGAGATGTCAGAAGACAGTGAAGACAGTGGGAGATGTCAGAAGACAGTGAAGACAGTGGGAGATGTCGAAAGACAGTGGAAAATGTCAGAAGACAGTGAAGACAGTGCGAGATGTCAGAAGACAGAGAAGGCAGTGGGAGATGTCAGAAGACAGTGAAGGCAGTGGGAGATGTCAGAAGACAGTGAAGACAGTGGGAAATGTTGGAAGCCTGTGGGAAATGTCAGAAGACAGTGAAAACAGTGGGAGATGTCAGAAGACAGTGAAGACAGTGGGATTTTTTGAAAGACAGTGAAGACAGTGGGAGGTGTTACAGACAGTGAAGACAGTGGGAGTTGTTAGAAGACAGTGAAGACAGTGGGAGGTGTTGGAAGACAGTGAAAGCAGTAGAGATGTTGGGAGACAGTGAAGATAGTGGGAGGTGTTGAAAAAAGTGAAGACAGTGGGAGGTGTTGGAAGACAGTGAAAGCAGTGGAGATGTCGGGAGACAGTGAAGACAGTGGGAGATGTTGGAAGACAGTGAAGGCAGTGGGAGATGTTGGAAGACAGTGAATACAGTGGGAGATGTCAGAAGACAGTGGGAAAAGTCAGAAGACAGTATAGACAGTGGGAGGTGTCCGAAGACAGTGAAGGCAGTGAGAGATGTCAGAAGGCAGTGAAAACAGTGGGAGATGTCAGAAAACAGTGAAACCAGTGGGAGATGTCGGAAGACAGTGAAGACAGTGGGAGATGTCAGATGACAGTGAAGACAGTGGGAGATGTCAGAAGACAGTGAAGACAGTGGGAGATGTCAGAAGACAGTGAAGACAGTGGGAGATGTCGAAAGACAGTGGAAAATGTCAGAAGACAGTGAAGACAGTGGGAGATGTCTGAAGACAGAGAAGGCAGTGGGAGATGTCAGAAGACAGTGAAGGCAGTGGGAGATGTTGGAAGACAGTGAAGGCAGTGGGAGATGTTGGAAGACAGTGAATACAGTGGGAGATGTCAGATGACAGTGGGAAAAGTCAGAAGACAGTATAGACAGTGGGAGGTGTCCGAAGACAGTGAAGGCAGTGAGAGATGTCAGAAGGCAGTGAAAACAGTGGGAGATGTCAGAAAACAGTGAAACCAGTGGGAGATGTCGGAAGACAGTGAAGACAGTGGGAGATGTCAGATGACAGTGAAGACAGTGGGAGATGTCAGAAGACAGTGAAGACAGTGGGAGATGTCAGAAGACAGTGAAGACAGTGGGAGATGTCGAAAGACAGTGGAAAATGTCAGAAGACAGTGAAGACAGTGGGAGATGTCTGAAGACAGAGAAGGCAGTGGGAGATGTCAGAAGACAGTGAAGGCAGTGGGAGATGTCAGAAGAAAATGAAATCACTGGGAGATGTCAGAAGACAATGAAGGCAGTGGGAGATGTCAGAAGACAGTGAAGGCAGTGGGAGATGTTGGAAGACAGTGAAGGCAGCAGGAGATATCGGAAGACAGTGAAGGCAGTGGGAGGTGTTGGAAGATAGTAAAGAGAGAGGGAGATGTCGGGAGACAGTGAAGGCAGTGGGAGATGTCGGGAGATAGTGAAGACAGTTGGAGATGTCGGAAGACAGTGAGAAATGTCAGAAGACAGTGAAGACAGTGGGAGATGTTGGAAGACAGTGAAGACATTGGGAGATGGTAAAGACAGTGAAGACAGTGGGAGATGTCAGAAGACAGTGAAAGCAGTGGGTGATTTCAGAAGACAATGAAGGCAGTGGGAGGTGTTGGAAGATGGTGAAGCCTGTGGGAGTTGTCAGGAGACAGTGAAGACAGTGGGAGATGTCAGAAGACAGTGAAGACAGTGGGAGATGTTGAAAGACAGTGAAGGCAGTGGAGAGGTCAGAAGGCAGTGAATACAGTGGGAGGTGTTGAAAACAGTGAAGACAGTGGGAGGTCTTGGAAGTCAGTGAAAGCAGTGGAGATCTTGGGATACAGTTAAAACAGTGGGAGATTTCAGAAGACAGTGTATACAGTGGGAGATGTTGAAAACAGTGAAGGCAGTGGGAGGTGTGGCAGACAGTGAAGACAGTGGGAGTTGTTAGAAGACAGTGAAGACAGTGGGAGGTGTTGGAAGACAGTGAAAGCAGTAGAGATGTTGGGAGACAGTGAAGATAGTGGTAGGTGTTGAAAACAGTGAAGACAGTGGGAGGTGTTGGAAGACAGTGAAAGCAGTGGAGATGTCGGGAGACAGTGAAGACAGTGGGAGATGTTGGAAGACAGTGAAGGCAGAGGGAGATGTTGAAAGACAGTGGAGGCAGTGGGAGATGTCGAAAGACAGTGAAGACAGTGGGAGGTGTCGGCAGACAGTGGGAAATATCAGAAGACAGTGAAGTCAGTGGGAGATGTTGGAAGACAGTGAAGACACTGGGAGGTGTTGGAAGACAGTGAAGACAGTTAGAGGTGTTGAAAACAGTGAAGACAGTGGGAGGTCTTGGAAGACAGTGAAAGCAGTTGAGATGTCGGGAGACAGTGTAGACAGTGAGAGATGTTGGATGACTGTGAAGGCAGTGGGAGATGTTGGAAGACAGTGAAGGCTTTGGGAGATGTTGGAAAACAGGGAAGGCAGTGGGAGGTGCTGAAAACAGTGAAGACAGTGGGAGGTGATGGATGACAGTGAAAGCAGGGCGGATGTTGGGAGACAGTGAACACAGTGGGAGATGTCAGAAGACAGTGAAGACAGAGGGAGATGTTGAAAGACAGTGAAGGCAGTGGGAGATGTCGAAAAACAGTGAAGACAGTGGGAGATGTCAGAAGACAGTGAAGACAGTGGGAGATGTTGAAAGACAGTAAAGACAGTGGGAGATGTCGAAAGACAGTGGAAAATGTCAGAAGACAGTGACGACAGTGGGAGATGTCTGAAGACAGAGAAGGCAGTGGGAGATGTCAGAAGACAGTGAAGGCAGTGGGAGATGTCAGAAGACAGTGAAGGCAGTGGGAGATGTCAGAAGACATTGAAAACAGTGGGAGATGTCAGAAGACAGTGAAGACAGTGGGAGATTTTGAAAGACAGTGAAGACAGTGGGAGGTGTTGCAGACAGTGAAGACAGTGGGAGTTGTTAGAAGACAGTGAAGACAGTGGGAGGTGTTGGAAGACAGTGAAAGCAGTAGAGATGTTGGGAGACAGTGAAGATAGTGGGAGGTGTTGAAAACAGTGAAGGCAGTGGGAGGTGTTGGAAGACAGTGAAAGCAGTTGAGATGTCGGGAGACAGTGATGACAGTGGGAGATGTTGAAAGACAGTAAAGACAGTGGGAGATGTCAGAAGACAATGAAATCACTGGGAGATGTCAGAAGACAATGAAGACAGTGCGAGATGTCAGAAGACAGTGAAGGCAGTGGGAGATTTCAGAAGACAATGAAGGCAGTGGGAGGTGTTGGAAGACAGTGAAGGCAGTGGGAGATGTTGGAAAACAGGGAAGGCAGTGGGAGGTGATGGATGACAGTGACAGCAGTGGAGATGTTGGGAGAAATTGAACACAGTGGGAGATGTCAGAAGACAGTGAAGACAGAGGGAGATGTTGAAAGACAGTGAAGGCAGTGGGAGTTGTCGAAAGACCATGAAGACAGTGGGAGGTGTCGTCAGACAGTGGGATTTGTCAGAAGACAGTAAAGTCAGTGGGAGATGTTGGAAGACAGTGAAGACACTGGGAGGTGTTGGAAGACAGTGAAGATAGAGGTGTTGAAAACAGTGAAGACAGTGGGAGGTCTTGGAAGACAGTGAAAGCAGTTGAGATGTCGGGAGACAGTGAAGACTTTGGGAGATGTTGAAAGACAGTAAAGACAGTGGGAGATGTCAGAAGACAATAAAATCACTGGGAGATTTCAGAAGACAATGAAGGCAGTGGGAGATGTCAGAAGACAGTGAAGGCAGTGGGAGATGTCAGAAGACAGTGAAGGCAGCAGGAGATATCGGAAGACAATGAAGGCAGTGGGAGGTGTTGGAAGATAGTAAAGACAGATGGAGATGTCGGGAGACAGTGAAGGCAGTGGGAGATGTCGGGAGATAGTGAAGACAGTTGGAGATGTCGGAAGACAGTGAGAAATGTCAGAAGACAGTGAAGACAGTGGGAGATGTTGGAAGACAGTGAAGACATTGGGAGATGGTAAAGACAGTGAAGACAGTGGGAGATGTCAGAAGACAGTGAAGGCAGTGGGTGATTTCAGAAGACAATGAAGGCAGTGGGAGGTGTTGGAAGATGGTGAAGACTGTGGGAGTTGTCAGGAGACAGTGAAGACAGTGAGAGATGTCAGAAGACAGTGAAGGCAGTGGGAGATGTTGAAAGACAGTGAAGGCAGTGGGAGAGGTCAGAAGGCAGTGAATACAGTGGGAGATGTTGAAAACAGTGAAGACAGTGGGAGGTCTTGGAATTCAGTGGAAGCAGTGGAGATGTTGGGATACAGTTAAAACAGTGGGAGATTTCAGAAGACAGTGTATACAGTGGGAGATGTTGAAAACAGTGAAGGCAGTGGGAGGTGTTGCAGACAGTGAAGACAGTGGGAGTTGTTAGAAGACAGTGAAGACAGTGGGAGTTGTTGGAAGACAGTGAAGACAGTTAGAGGTGTTGAAAACAGTGAAGACAGTGGGAGGTCTTGGAAGACAGTGAAAGCAGTTGAGATGTCGGGAGACAGTGTAGACAGTGAGAGATGTTGGATGACTGTGAAGGCAGTGGGAGATGTTGGAAGACAGTGAAGGCTTTGGGAGATGTTGGAAAACAGGGAAGGCAGTGGGAGGTGCTGAAAACAGTGAAAACAGTGGGAGGTGATGGATGACAGTGAAAGCAGGGCGGATGTTGGGAGACAGTGAACACAGTGGGAGATGTCAGAAGACAGTGAAGACAGAGGGAGATGTTGAAAGACAGTGAAGGCAGTGGGAGATGTCGAAAAACAGTGAAGACAGTGGGAGATGTCAGAAGACAGTGAAGACAGTGGGAGATGTTGAAAGACAGTAAAGACAGTGGGAGATGTCGAAAGACAGTGGAAAATGTCAGAAGACAGTGACGACAGTGGGAGATGTCTGAAGACAGAGAAGGCAGTGGGAGATGTCAGAAGACAGTGAAGGCAGTGGGAGATGTCAGAAGACATTGAAGGCAGCAGGAGATATCGGAAGACAGTGAAGGCAGTGGGAGGTGTTGGAAGATAGTAAAGAGAGAGGGTGATGTCGGGAGACAGTGAAGGCAGTGGGAGATGTCGGGAGATAGTGAAGACAGTTGGAGATGTCAGAAGACAGTGAAGACAGTGGGAGATTTTGAAAGACAGTGAAGACAGTGGGAGGTGTTGCAGACAGTGAAGACAGTGGGAGTTGTTAGAAGACAGTGAAGACAGTGGGAGGTGTTGGAAGACAGTGAAAGCAGTAGAGATGTTGGGAGACAGTGAAGATAGTGGGAGGTGTTGAAAACAGTGAAGGCAGTGGGAGGTGTTGGAAGACAGTGAAAGCAGTTGAGATGTCGGGAGACAGTGATGACAGTGGGAGATGTTGAAAGACAGTAAAGACAGTGGGAGATGTCAGAAGACAATGAAATCACTGGGAGATGTCAGAAGACAATGAAGACAGTGCGAGATGTCAGAAGATGGTGAAGGCAGTGGGAGATTTCAGAAGATAATGAAGGCAGTAGGAGGTGTTGGAAGACAGTGAAGGCAGTGGGAGATGTTGGAAAACAGGGAAGGCAGTGGGAGGTGATGGATGACAGTGACAGCAGTGGAGATGTTGGGAGAAAGTGAACACAGTGGGAGATGTCAGAAGACAGTGAAGACAGAGGGAGATGTTGAAAGACAGTGAAGGCAGTGGGAGTTGTCGAAAGACCATGAAGACAGTGGGAGGTGTCGTCAGACAGTGGGATTTGTCAGAAGACAGTAAAGTCAGTGGGAGATGTTGGAAGACAGTGAAGACACTGGGAGGTGTTGGAAGACAGTGAAGATAGAGGTGTTGAAAACAGTGAAGACAGTGGGAGGTCTTGGAAGACAGTGAAAGCAGTTGAGATGTCGGGAGACAGTGAAGACTTTGGGAGATGTTGAAAGACAGTAAAGACAGTGGGAGATGTCAGAAGACAATAAAATCACTGGGAGATTTCAGAAGACAATGAAGGCAGTGGGAGATGTCAGAAGACAGTGAAGGCAGTGGGAGATGTCAGAAGACAGTGAAGGCAGCAGGAGATATCGGAAGACAATGAAGGCAGTGGGAGGTGTTGGAAGATAGTAAAGACAGATGGAGATGTCGGGAGACAGTGAAGGCAGTGGGAGATGTCGGGAGATAGTGAAGACAGTTGGAGATGTCGGAAGACAGTGAGAAATGTCAGAAGACAGTGAAGACAGTGGGAGATGTTGGAAGACAGTGAAGACATTGGGAGATGGTAAAGACAGTGAAGACAGTGGGAGATGTCAGAAGACAGTGAAGGCAGTGGGTGATTTCAGAAGACAATGAAGGCAGTGGGAGGTGTTGGAAGATGGTGAAGACTGTGGGAGTTGTCAGGAGACAGTGAAGACAGTGAGAGATGTCAGAAGACAGTGAAGGCAGTGGGAGATGTTGAAAGACAGTGAAGGCAGTGGGAGAGGTCAGAAGGCAGTGAATACAGTGGGAGATGTTGAAAACAGTGAAGACAGTGGGAGGTCTTGGAATTCAGTGGAAGCAGTGGAGATGTTGGGATACAGTTAAAACAGTGGGAGATTTCAGAAGACAGTGTATACAGTGGGAGATGTTGAAAACAGTGAAGGCAGTGGGAGGTGTTGCAGACAGTGAAGACAGTGGGAGTTGTTAGAAGACAGTGAAGACAGTGGGAGTTGTTGGAAGACAGTGAAAGCAGTAGAGATGTTGGGAGACAGTGAAGATAGTGGTAGGTGTTGAAAACAGTGAAGACAGTGGGAGATGTTGAAAGACAGTAAAGACAGTGGGAGATGTCGAAAGATAGTGGAAAATGTCAGAAGACAGTGAAGACAGTGGGAGATGTCTGAAGACAGAGAAGGCAGTGGGAGATGTCAGAAGACAGTGAAGGCAGTGGGAGATGTCAGAAGACAGTGAAGGCAGTGGGAGATGTCAGAAGACAGTGAAGACCGTGGGAAATGTCGGATGCCTGTGGGAAATGTCAGAAGACAGTGAAAACAGTGGGAGATGTCAGAAGACAGTGACGACAGTGGGAGATTTTGAAAGACAGTGAAGACAGTGGGAGATTTTGAAAGACAGTAAAGACAGTGGGAGATGTCAGAAGACAGTGAAGACAGTGGGAGATGTTGAAAGACAGTAAAGACAGTGGGAGATGTCGAAAGACAGTGGAAAATGTCAGAAGACAGTGAAGACAGTAGGAGATGTCTGAAGACAGAGAAGGCAGTGGGAGATGTCAGAAGACAGTGAAGGCAGTGGGAGATGTCAGAAGACATTGAAGGCAGCAGGAGATATCGGAAGACAGTGAAGGCAGTGGGAGGTGTTGGAAGATAGTAAAGAGAGAGGGTGATGTCGGGAGACAGTGAAGGCAGTGGGAGATGTCGGGAGATAGTGAAGACAGTTGGAGATGTCAGAAGACAGTGAGAAATGTCAGAAGACAGTGAAGACAGTGGGAGATGTTGGAAGACAGTGAAGACATTGGGAGATGGTAAAGACAGTGAAGACAGTGGGAGATGTCAGAAGACAGTGAAGGCATTGGGTGATTTCAGAAGACAATGAAGGCAGTGGGAGGTGTTGGAAGATGGTGAAGACTGTGGGAGTTGTCAGGAGACAGTGAAGACAGTGGGAGATGTTGGAAGACAGTGAAGGCAGTGGGAGATGTTGGAAAACAGGGAAGGCAGTGGGAGGTGATGGATGACAGTGAAAGCAGTGGAGATGTTGGGAGAAAGTGAACACAGTGGGAGATGTCAGAAGATGTTGAAAGACAGTGAAGGCAGTGGGAGTTGTCGAAAGACCATGAAGACAGTGGGAGGTGTCGTCAGACAGTGGGATTTGTCAGAAGACAGTGAAGTCAGTGGGAGATGTTGGAAGACAGTGAAGACACTGGGAGGTGTTGGAAGACAGTGAAGATAGAGGTGTTGAAAACAGTGAAGACAGTGGGAGGTCTTGGAAGACAGTGAAAGCAGTTGAGATGTCGGGAGGCAGTGAAGACTTTGGAAGATGTTGAAAGACAGTAAAGACAGTGGGAGATGTCAGAAGACAATAAAATCACTGGGAGATTTCAGAAGACAATGAAGGCAGTGGGAGATGTCAGAAGACAGTGAAGGCAGTGGGAGATGTCAGAAGACAGTGAAGGCAGCAGGAGATATCGGAAGACAATGAAGGCAGTGGGAGGTGTTGGAAGATAGTAAAGACAGAGGGAGATGTCGGGAGACAGTGAAGGCAGTGGGAGATGTCAGAAGACAGTGAAGGCAGCAGGAGATATCGGAAGACAATGAAGGCAGTGGGAGGTGTTGGAAGATAGTAAAGACAGAGGGAGATGTCGGGAGACAGTGAAGGCAGTGGGAGATGTCGGGAGATAGTGAAGACAGTTGGAGATGTCGGAAGACAGTGAGAAATTTCAGAAGACAGTGAAGACAGTGGGAGATGTTGGAAGACAGTGAAGACATTGGGAGATGGTAAAGACAGTGAAGACAGTGGGAGATGTCAGAAGACAGTGAAGGCAGTGGGTGATTTCAGAAGACAATGAAGGCAGTGGGAGGTGTTGGAAGATGGTGAAGACTGTGGGAGTTGTCAGGAGACAGTGAAGACAGTGAGAGATGTCAGAAGACAGTGAAGGCAGTGGGAGATGTTGAAAGACAGTGAAGGCAGTGGGAGAGGTCAGAAGGCAGTGAATACAGTGGGAGATGTTGAAAACAGTGAAGACAGTGGGAGGTCTTGGAATTCAGTGGAAGCAGTGGAGATGTTGGGATACAGTTAAAACAGTGGGAGATTTCAGAAGACAGTGTATACAGTGGGAGATGTTGAAAACAGTGAAGGCAGTGGGAGGTGTTGCAGACAGTGAAGACAGTGGGAGTTGTTAGAAGACAGTGAAGACAGTGGGAGTTGTTGGAAGACAGTGAAAGCAGTAGAGATGTTGGGAGACAGTGAAGATAGTGGTAGGTGTTGAAAACAGTGAAGACAGTGGGAGATGTTGAAAGACAGTAAAGACAGTGGGAGATGTCGAAAGACAGTGGAAAATGTCAGAAGACAGTGAAGACAGTGGGATATGTCTGAAGACAGAGAAGGCAGTGGGAGATGTCAGAAGACAGTGAAGGCAGTGGGAGATGTCAGAAGACAGTGAAGACCGTGGGAAATGTCGGATGCCTGTGGGAAATGTCAGAAGACAGTGACGACAGTGGGAGATTTTGAAAGACAGTGAAGACAGTGGGAGATTTTGAAAGACAGTAAAGACAGTGGGAGATGTCAGAAGACAGTGAAGACAGTGGGAGATGTTGAAAGACAGTAAAGACAGTGGGAGATGTCGAAAGACAGTGGAAAATGTCAGAAGACAGTGAAGACAGTAGGAGATGTCTGAAGACAGAGAAGGCAGTGGGAGATGTCAGAAGACAGTGAAGGCAGTGGGAGATGTCAGAAGACAGTGAAGACCGTGGGAAATGTCGAAAGCCTGTGGGAAATGTCAGAAGACAGTGAAAACAGTGGGAGATGTCAGAAGACAGTGAAAACAGTGGGAGATGTCAGAAGACAGTGAAGACAGTGGGAGATTTTGAAAGACAGTGAAGACAGTGGGAGGTGTTGCAGACAGTGAAGACAGTGGGAGTTGTTAGAAGATAGTGAAGACAGTGGGAGGTGTTGGAAGACAGTGAAAGCAGTAGAGATGTTGGGAGACAGTGAAGATAGTGGGAGGTGTTGAAAACAGTGAAGGCAGTGGGAGGTGTTGGAAGACAGTGAAAGCAGTTGAGATGTCGGGAGACAGTGAAGACAGTGGGAGATGTTGAAAGACAGTAAAGACAGTGGGAGATGTCAGAAGACAATGAAATCACTGGGAGATGTTAGAAGACAATGAAGACAGTGCGAGATGTCAGAAGACAGTGAAGGCAGTGGGAGATGTCAGAAGACAGTGAAGGCAGCAGGAGATATCGGAAGACAGTGAAGGCAGTGGGAGGTGTTGGAAGATAGTAAAGAGAGAGGGAGATGTCGGGAGACAGTGAAGGCAGTGGTAGATGTCGGGAGATAGTGAAGACAGTTGGAGATGTCGGAAGACAGTGAGAAATGTCAGAAGACAGTGAAGACAGTGGGTGATGTTGGAAGACAGTGAAGACATTGGGAGATGGTAAAGACAGTGAAGACAGTGGGAGATGTCAGAAGACAGTGAAGGCAGTGGGTGATTTCAGAAGACAATGAAGGCAGTGGGAGGTGTTGGAAGACAGTGAAGGCAGTGGGAGATGTTGGAAAACAGGGAAGGCAGTGGGAGGTGATGGATGACAGTGACAGCAGTGGAGATGTTGGGAGAAAGTGAACACAGTGGGAGATGTCAGAAGACAGTGAAGACAGAGGGAGATGTTGAAAGACAGTGAAGGCAGTGGGAGTTGTCGAAAGACCATGAAGACAGTGGGAGGTGTCGTCAGACAGTGGGATTTGTCAGAAGACAGTGAAGTCAGTGGGAGATGTTGGAAGACAGTGAAGACACTGGGAGGTGTTGGAAGACAGTGAAGATAGAGGTGTTGAAAACAGTGAAGACAGTGGGAGGTCTTGGAAGACAGTGAAAGCAGTTGAGATGTCGGGAGACAGTGAAGACTTTGGGAGATGTTGAAAGACAGTAAAGACAGTGGGAGATGTCATAAGACAATAAAATCACTGGGAGATTTCAGAAGACAATGAAGGCAGTGGGAGATGTCAGAAGACAGTGAAGGCAGTGGGAGATGTCAGAAGACAGTGAAGGCAGCAGGAGATATCGGAAGATAATGAAGGCAGTGGGAGGTGTTGGAAGATAGTAAAGACAGAGGGAGATGTCGGGAGACAGTGAAGGCAGTGGGAGATGTCAGAAGACAGTGAAGGCAGCAGGAGATATCGGAAGACAATGAAGGCAGTGGGAGGTGTTGGAAGATAGTAAAGACAGAGGGAGATGTCGGGAGACAGTGAAGGCAGTGGGAGATGTCGGGAGATAGTGAAGACAGTTGGAGATGTCGGAAGACAGTGAGAAATGTCAGAAGACAGTGAAGACTGTGGGAGATGTTGGAAGACAGTGAAGACATTGGGAGATGGTAAAGACAGTGAAGACAGTGGGAGATGTCAGAAGACAGTGAAGGCAGTGGGTGATTTCAGAAGACAATGAAGGCAGTGGGAGGTGTTGGAAGATGGTGAAGACTGTGGGAGTTGTCAGGAGACAGTGAAGACAGTGAGAGATGTCAGAAGACAGTGAAGGCAGTGGGAGATGTTGAAAGACAGTGAAGGCAGTGGGAGAGGTCAGAAGGCAGTGAATACAGTGGGAGATGTTGAAAACAGTGAAGACAGTGGGAGGTCTTGGAATTCAGTGGAAGCAGTGGAGATGTTGGGATACAGTTAAAACAGTGGGAGATTTCAGAAGACAGTGTATACAGTGGGAGATGTTGAAAACAGTGAAGGCAGTGGGAGGTGTTGCAGACAGTGAAGACAGTGGGAGTTGTTGGAAGACAGTGAAAGCAGTAGAGATGTTGGGAGACAGTGAAGATAGTGGTAGGTGTTGAAAACAGTGAAGACAGTGGGAGATGTTGAAAGACAGTAAAGACAGTGGGAGATGTCGAAAGACAGTGGAAAATGTCAGAAGACAGTGAAGACAGTGGGAGATGTCTGAAGACAGAGAAGGCAGTGGGAGATGTCAGAAGACAGTGAAGGCTTTGGGAGATGTCAGAAGACAGTGAAGACCGTGGGAAATGTCGGATGCCTGTGGGAAATGTCAGAAGACAGTGAAAACAGTGGGAGATGTCAGAAGACAGTGACGACAGTGGGAGATTTTGAAAGACAGTGAAGACAGTGGGAGATTTTGTAAGACAGTAAAGACAGTGGGAGATGTCAGAAGACAGTGAAGACAGTGGGAGATGTTGAAAGACAGTAAAGACAGTGGGAAATGTCGAAAGCCTGTGGGAAATGTCAGAAGACAGTGAAAACAGTGGGAGATGTCAGAAGACAGTGAAAACAGTGGGAGATGTCAGAAGACAGTGAAGACAGTGGGAGATTTTGAAAGACAGTGAAGACAGTGGGAGGTGTTGCAGACAGTGAAGACAGTAGGAGTTGTTAGAAGATAGTGAAGACAGTGAGAGGTGTTGGAAGACAGTGAAAGCAGTAGAGATGTTGGGAGACAGTGAAGATAGTGGGAGGTGTTGAAAACAGTGAAGGCAGTGGGAGGTGTTGGAAGACAGTGAAAGCAGTTGAGATGTCGGGAGACAGTGAAGACAGTGGGAGATGGTGAAAGACAGTAAAGACAGTGGGAGATGTCAGAAGACAATGAAATCACTGGGAGATGTCAGAAGACAATGAAGACAGTGCGAGATGTCAGAAGACAGTGAAGGCAGTGGGAGATGTCAGAAGACAGTGAAGGCAGCAGGAGATATCGGAAGACAGTGAAGGCAGTGGGAGATGTCGGGAGATAGTGAAGACAGTTGGAGATGTCGGAAGACAGTGAGAAATGTCAAAAGACAGTGAAGACAGTGGGAGATTTTGGAAGACAGTGAAGACATTGGGAGATGGTAAAGACAGTGAAGACAGTGGGAGATGTCAGAAGACAGTGAAGGCATTTGGTGATTTCAGAAGACAATGAAGGCAGTGGGAGGTGTTGGAAGACAGTGAAGGCAGTGGGAGATGTTGGAAAACAGGGAAGGCAGTGGGAGGTGATGGATGACAGTGACAGCAGTGGAGATGTTGGGAGAAAGTGAACACAGTGGGAGATGTCAGAAGACAGTGAAGACAGAGGGAGATGTTGAAAGACAGTGAAGGCAGTGGGAGTTGTCGAAAGACCATGAAGACAGTGGGAGGTGTCGTCAGACAGTGGGATTTGTCAGAAGACAGTGAAGTCAGTGGGAGATGTTGGAAGACAGTGAAGACACTGGGAGGTGTTGGAAGACAGTGAAGATAGAGGTGTTGAAAACAGTGAAGACAGTGGGAGGTCTTGGAAGACAGTGAAAGCAGTTGAGATGTCGGGAGACAGTGAAGACTTTGGGAGATGTTGAAAGACAGTAAAGACAGTGGGAGGTGTCAGAAGACAATAAAATCACTGGGAGATTTCAGAAGACAATGAAGGCAGTGGGAGATGTCAGAAGACAGTGAAGGCAGTGGGAGATGTCAGAAGACAGTGAAGGCAGCAGGAGATATCGGAAGACAATGAAGGCAGTGGGAGGTGTTGGAAGATAGTAAAGACAGAGGGAGATGTCGGGAGACAGTGAAGGCAGTGGGAGATGTCGGGAGATAGTGAAGACAGTTGGAGATGTCGGAAGACAGTGAGAAATGTCAGAAGACAGTGAAGACAGTGGGAGATGTTGGAAGACAGTGAAGACATTGGGAGAAAGTAAAGACAGTGAAGACAGTGGGAGATGTTAGAAGACAGTGAAGGCAGTGGGTGATTTCAGAAGACAATGAAGGCAGTGGGAGGTGTTGGAAGATGGTGAAGACTGTGGGAGTTGTCAGGAGACAGTGAAGACAGTGGGAGATGTCAGAAGACAGTGAAGGCAGTGGGAGATGTTGAAAGACAGTGAAGGCAGTGGGAGAGGTCAGAAGGCAGTGAATACAGTGGGAGATGTTGAAAACAGTGAAGACAGTGGGAGGTCTTGGAATTCAGTGGAAGCAGTGGAGATGTTGGGATACAGTTAAAACAGTGGGAGATTTCAGAAGACAGTGTATACAGTGGGAGATGTTGAAAACAGTGAAGGCAGTGGGAGGTGTTGCAGACAGTGAAGACAGTGGGAGTTGTTAGAAGACAGTGAAGACAGTGGGAGTTGTTGGAAGACAGTGAAAGCAGTAGAGATGTAGGGAGACAGTGAAGATAGTGGTAGGTGTTGAAAACAGTGAAGACAGTGGGAGATGTTGAAAGACAGTAAAGACAGTGGGAGATGTCGAAAGACAGTGGAAAATGTCAGAAGACAGTGAAGACAGTGGGAGATGTCTGAAGACAGAGAAGGCAGTGGGAGATGTCAGAAGACAGTGAAGGCAGTGGGAGATGTCAGAAGACAGTGAAGACCGTGGGAAATGTCGGATGCCTGTGGGAAATGTCAGAAGACAGTGAAAACAGTGGGAGATGTCAGAAGACAGTGAAAACAGTGGGAGATGTCAGAAGACAGTGAAGACAGTGGGAGATTTTGAAAGACAGTAAAGACAGTGGGAGGTGTTGCAGACAGTGAAGACAGTGGGAGTTGTTGGAAGATAGTGAAGACAGTGGGAGGTGTTGGAAGACAGTGAAAGCAGTAGAGATGTTGGGAGACAGTGAAGATAGTGGGAGGTGTTGAAAACAGTGAAGGCAGTGGGAGGTGTTGGAAGACAGTGAAAGCAGTTGAGATGTCGGGAGACAGTAAAGACAGTGGGAGATGTCAGAAGACAATGAAATCACTGGGAGATGTCAGAAGACAATGAAGACAGTGCGAGATGTCAGAAGACAGTGAAGGCAGTGGGAGATGTCAGAAGACAGTGAAGGCAGCAGGAGATATCGGAAGACAGTGAAGGCAGTGGGAGGTGTTGGAAGATAGTAAAGAGAGAGGGAGATGTCGGGAGACAGTGAAGGCAGTGGGAGATGTCGGGAGATAGTGAAGACAGTTGGAGATGTCGGAAGACAGTGAGAAATGTCAGAAGACAGTGAAGACAGTGGGAGATGTTGGAAGACAGTGAAGACATTGGGAGATGGTAAAGACAGTGATGACAGTGGGAGATGTTGAAAGACAGTAAAGACAGTGGGAGATGTCAGAAGACAATGAAATCACTGGGAGATGTCAGAAGACAATGAAGACAGTGCGAGATGTCAGAAGACAGTGAAGGCAGTGGGAGGTTTCAGAAGACAATGAAGGCAGTGGGAGGTGTTGGAAGACAGTGAAGGCAGTGGGAGATGTTGGAAAACAGGGAAGGCAGTGGGAGGTGATGGATGACAGTGACAGCAGTGGAGATGTTGGGAGAAAGTGAACACAGTGGGAGATGTCAGAAGACAGTGAAGACAGAGGGAGATGTTGAAAGACAGTGAAGGCAGTGGGAGTTGTCGAAAGACCATGAAGACAGTGGGAGGTGTCGTCAGACAGTGGGATTTGTCAGAAGACAGTGAAGTCAGTGGGAGATGTTGGAAGACAGTGAAGACACTGGGAGATGTTGGAAGACAGTGAAGATAGAGGTGTTGAAAACAGTGAAGACAGTGGGAGGTCTTGGAAGACAGTGAAAGCAGTTGAGATGTCGGGAGACAGTGAAGACTTTGGGAGATGTTGAAAGACAGTAAAGACAGTGGGAGATGTCATAAGACAATAAAATCACTGGGAGATTTCAGAAGACAATGAAGGCAGTGGGAGATGTCAGAAGACAGTGAAGGCAGTGGGAGATGTCAGAAGACAGTGAAGGCAGCAGGAGATATCGGAAGATAATGAAGGCAGTGGGAGGTGTTGGAAGATAGTAAAGACAGAGGGAGATGTCGGGAGACAGTGAAGGCAGTGGGAGATGTCAGAAGACAGTGAAGGCAGCAGGAGATATCGGAAGACAATGAAGGCAGTGGGAGGTGTTGGAAGATAGTAAAGACAGAGGGAGATGTCGGGAGACAGTGAAGGCAGTGGGAGATGTCGGGAGATAGTGAAGACAGTTGGAGATGTCGGAAGACAGTGAGAAATGTCAGAAGACAGTGAAGACTGTGGGAGATGTTGGAAGACAGTGAAGACATTGGGAGATGGTAAAGACAGTGAAGACAGTGGGAGATGTCAGAAGACAGTGAAGGCAGTGGGTGATTTCAGAAGACAATGAAGGCAGTGGGAGGTGTTGGAAGATGGTGAAGACTGTGGGAGTTGTCAGGAGACAGTGAAGACAGTGAGAGATGTCAGAAGACAGTGAAGGCAGTGGGAGATGTTGAAAGACAGTGAAGGCAGTGGGAGAGGTCAGAAGGCAGTGAATACAGTGGGAGATGTTGAAAACAGTGAAGACAGTGGGAGGTCTTGGAATTCAGTGGAAGCAGTGGAGATGTTGGGATACAGTTAAAACAGTGGGAGATTTCAGAAGACAGTGTATACAGTGGGAGATGTTGAAAACAGTGAAGGCAGTGGGAGGTGTTGCAGACAGTGAAGACAGTGGGAGTTGTTGGAAGACAGTGAAAGCAGTAGAGATGTTGGGAGACAGTGAAGATAGTGGTAGGTGTTGAAAACAGTGAAGACAGTGGGAGATGTTGAAAGACAGTAAAGACAGTGGGAGATGTCGAAAGACAGTGGAAAATGTCAGAAGACAGTGAAGACAGTGGGAGATGTCTGAAGACAGAGAAGGCAGTGGGAGATGTCAGAAGACAGTGAAGGCTTTGGGAGATGTCAGAAGACAGTGAAGACCGTGGGAAATGTCGGATGCCTGTGGGAAATGTCAGAAGACAGTGAAAACAGTGGGAGATGTCAGAAGACAGTGACGACAGTGGGAGATTTTGAAAGACAGTGAAGACAGTGGGAGATTTTGTAAGACAGTAAAGACAGTGGGAGATGTCAGAAGACAGTGAAGACAGTGGGAGATGTTGAAAGACAGTAAAGACAGTGGGAAATGTCGAAAGCCTGTGGGAAATGTCAGAAGACAGTGAAAACAGTGGGAGATGTCAGAAGACAGTGAAAACAGTGGGAGATGTCAGAAGACAGTGAAGACAGTGGGAGATTTTGAAAGACAGTGAAGACAGTGGGAGGTGTTGCAGACAGTGAAGACAGTAGGAGTTGTTAGAAGATAGTGAAGACAGTGAGAGGTGTTGGAAGACAGTGAAAGCAGTAGAGATGTTGGGAGACAGTGAAGATAGTGGGAGGTGTTGAAAACAGTGAAGGCAGTGGGAGGTGTTGGAAGACAGTGAAAGCAGTTGAGATGTCGGGAGACAGTGAAGACAGTGGGAGATGGTGAAAGACAGTAAAGACAGTGGGAGATGTCAGAAGACAATGAAATCACTGGGAGATGTCAGAAGACAATGAAGACAGTGCGAGATGTCAGAAGACAGTGAAGGCAGTGGGAGATGTCAGAAGACAGTGAAGGCAGCAGGAGATATCGGAAGACAGTGAAGGCAGTGGGAGATGTCGGGAGATAGTGAAGACAGTTGGAGATGTCGGAAGACAGTGAGAAATGTCAAAAGACAGTGAAGACAGTGGGAGATTTTGGAAGACAGTGAAGACATTGGGAGATGGTAAAGACAGTGAAGACAGTGGGAGATGTCAGAAGACAGTGAAGGCATTTGGTGATTTCAGAAGACAATGAAGGCAGTGGGAGGTGTTGGAAGACAGTGAAGGCAGTGGGAGATGTTGGAAAACAGGGAAGGCAGTGGGAGGTGATGGATGACAGTGACAGCAGTGGAGATGTTGGGAGAAAGTGAACACAGTGGGAGATGTCAGAAGACAGTGAAGACAGAGGGAGATGTTGAAAGACAGTGAAGGCAGTGGGAGTTGTCGAAAGACCATGAAGACAGTGGGAGGTGTCGTCAGACAGTGGGATTTGTCAGAAGACAGTGAAGTCAGTGGGAGATGTTGGAAGACAGTGAAGACACTGGGAGGTGTTGGAAGACAGTGAAGATAGAGGTGTTGAAAACAGTGAAGACAGTGGGAGGTCTTGGAAGACAGTGAAAGCAGTTGAGATGTCGGGAGACAGTGAAGACTTTGGGAGATGTTGAAAGACAGTAAAGACAGTGGGAGGTGTCAGAAGACAATAAAATCACTGGGAGATTTCAGAAGACAATGAAGGCAGTGGGAGATGTCAGAAGACAGTGAAGGCAGTGGGAGATGTCAGAAGACAGTGAAGGCAGCAGGAGATATCGGAAGACAATGAAGGCAGTGGGAGGTGTTGGAAGATAGTAAAGACAGAGGGAGATGTCGGGAGACAGTGAAGGCAGTGGGAGATGTCGGGAGATAGTGAAGACAGTTGGAGATGTCGGAAGACAGTGAGAAATGTCAGAAGACAGTGAAGACAGTGGGAGATGTTGGAAGACAGTGAAGACATTGGGAGAAAGTAAAGACAGTGAAGACAGTGGGAGATGTTAGAAGACAGTGAAGGCAGTGGGTGATTTCAGAAGACAATGAAGGCAGTGGGAGGTGTTGGAAGATGGTGAAGACTGTGGGAGTTGTCAGGAGACAGTGAAGACAGTGGGAGATGTCAGAAGACAGTGAAGGCAGTGGGAGATGTTGAAAGACAGTGAAGGCAGTGGGAGAGGTCAGAAGGCAGTGAATACAGTGGGAGATGTTGAAAACAGTGAAGACAGTGGGAGGTCTTGGAATTCAGTGGAAGCAGTGGAGATGTTGGGATACAGTTAAAACAGTGGGAGATTTCAGAAGACAGTGTATACAGTGGGAGATGTTGAAAACAGTGAAGGCAGTGGGAGGTGTTGCAGACAGTGAAGACAGTGGGAGTTGTTAGAAGACAGTGAAGACAGTGGGAGTTGTTGGAAGACAGTGAAAGCAGTAGAGATGTAGGGAGACAGTGAAGATAGTGGTAGGTGTTGAAAACAGTGAAGACAGTGGGAGATGTTGAAAGACAGTAAAGACAGTGGGAGATGTCGAAAGACAGTGGAAAATGTCAGAAGACAGTGAAGACAGTGGGAGATGTCTGAAGACAGAGAAGGCAGTGGGAGATGTCAGAAGACAGTGAAGGCAGTGGGAGATGTCAGAAGACAGTGAAGACCGTGGGAAATGTCGGATGCCTGTGGGAAATGTCAGAAGACAGTGAAAACAGTGGGAGATGTCAGAAGACAGTGAAAACAGTGGGAGATGTCAGAAGACAGTGAAGACAGTGGGAGATTTTGAAAGACAGTAAAGACAGTGGGAGGTGTTGCAGACAGTGAAGACAGTGGGAGTTGTTGGAAGATAGTGAAGACAGTGGGAGGTGTTGGAAGACAGTGAAAGCAGTAGAGATGTTGGGAGACAGTGAAGATAGTGGGAGGTGTTGAAAACAGTGAAGGCAGTGGGAGGTGTTGGAAGACAGTGAAAGCAGTTGAGATGTCGGGAGACAGTAAAGACAGTGGGAGATGTCAGAAGACAATGAAATCACTGGGAGATGTCAGAAGACAATGAAGACAGTGCGAGATGTCAGAAGACAGTGAAGGCAGTGGGAGATGTCAGAAGACAGTGAAGGCAGCAGGAGATATCGGAAGACAGTGAAGGCAGTGGGAGGTGTTGGAAGATAGTAAAGAGAGAGGGAGATGTCGGGAGACAGTGAAGGCAGTGGGAGATGTCGGGAGATAGTGAAGACAGTTGGAGATGTCGGAAGACAGTGAGAAATGTCAGAAGACAGTGAAGACAGTGGGAGATGTTGGAAGACAGTGAAGACATTGGGAGATGGTAAAGACAGTGATGACAGTGGGAGATGTTGAAAGACAGTAAAGACAGTGGGAGATGTCAGAAGACAATGAAATCACTGGGAGATGTCAGAAGACAATGAAGACAGTGCGAGATGTCAGAAGACAGTGAAGGCAGTGGGAGGTTTCAGAAGACAATGAAGGCAGTGGGAGGTGTTGGAAGACAGTGAAGGCAGTGGGAGATGTTGGAAAACAGGGAAGGCAGTGGGAGGTGATGGATGACAGTGACAGCAGTGGAGATGTTGGGAGAAAGTGAACACAGTGGGAGATGTCAGAAGACAGTGAAGACAGAGGGAGATGTTGAAAGACAGTGAAGGCAGTGGGAGTTGTCGAAAGACCATGAAGACAGTGGGAGGTGTCGTCAGACAGTGGGATTTGTCAGAAGACAGTGAAGTCAGTGGGAGATGTTGGAAGACAGTGAAGACACTGGGAGATGTTGGAAGACAGTGAAGATAGAGGTGTTGAAAACAGTGAAGACAGTGGGAGGTCTTGGAAGACAGTGAAAGCAGTTGAGATGTCGGGAGACAGTGAAGACTTTGGGAGATGTTGAAAGACAGTAAAGACAGTGGGAGATGTCAGAAGACAATAAAATCACTGGGAGATTTCAGAAGACAATGAAGGCAGTGGGAGATGTCAGAAGACAGTGAAGGCAGTGGGAGATGTCAGAAGACAGTGAAGGCAGCAGGAGATATCGGAAGACAATGAAGGCAGTGGGAGGTGTTGGAAGATAGTAAAGACAGAGGGAGATGTCGGGAGACAGTGAAGGCAGTGGGAGATGTCGGGAGATAGTGAAGACAGTTGGAGATGTCGGAAGACAGTGAGAAATGTCAGAAGACAGTGAAGACAGTGGGAGATGTTGGAAGACAGTGAAGACATTGGGAGATGGTAAAGACAGTGAAGACAGTTGGAGATGTCAGAAGACAGTGAAGGCAGTGGGTGATTTCAGAAGACAATGAAGGCAGTGGGAGGTGTTGGAAGATGGTGAAGACTGTGGGAGTTGTCAGGAGACAGTGAAGACAGTGAGAGATGTCAGAAGACAGTGAAGGCAGTGGGAGATGTTGAAAGACAGTGAAGGCAGTGGGAGAGGTCAGAAGGCAGTGAATACAGTGGGAGATGTTGAAAACAGTGAAGACAGTGGGAGGTCTTGGAATTCAGTGGAAGCAGTGGAGATGTTAGGATACAGTTAAAACAGTGGGAGATTTCAGAAGACAGTGTATACAGTGGGAGATGTTGAAAACAGTGAAGGCAGTGGGAGGTGTTGCAGACAGTGAAGACAGTGGGAGTTGTTAGAAGACAGTGAAGAGAGTGGGAGTTGTTGGAAGGCAGTGAAAGCAGTAGAGATGTAGGGAGAGAGTGAAGATAGTGGTAGGTGTTGAAAACAGTGAAGTCAGTGGGAGGTGTTGGAAGACAGTGAAAGCAGTGGAGATGTTGGGAGACAGTGAAGACCGTGGGAGATGTTGGAAGACAGTGAAGGCAGAGGGAGATGTTGAAAGACAGTGGAGGCAGTGGGAGATGTCGAAAGACAGTGAAGACAGTGGGAGATGTCGGCAGACAGTGGGAAATGTCAGAAATCAGTGAAGTCAGTGGGAGATGTTGGAAGACAGTGAAGACACTGGGAGGTGTTGGAAGACAGTGAAGACAGTTAGAGGTGTTGAAAACAGTGAAGACAGTGGGAGGTGTTGGAAGACAGTGAAAGCAGTGGAGATGTTGGGAGACAGTGAAGACCATGGGAGATGTTGGAAGACAGTGAAGGCAGAGGGAGATGTTGAAAGACAGTGGAGGCAGTGGGAGATGTCGAAAGACAGTGAAGACAGTGGGAGATGTCGGCAGTCAGAGGGAAATGTCAGAAATCAGTGAAGTCAGTGGGAGATGTTGGAAGACAGTGAAGACACTGGGAGGTGTTGGAAGACAGTGAAGACAGTTAGAGGTGTTGAAAACAGTGAAGACAGTGAGAGGTCTTGGAAGACAGTGAAAGCAGTTGAGATGTCGGGAGACAGTGTAGACAGTGCGAGATGTTGGATGACAGTGAAGGCAGTGGGAGATGTTGGAAGACAGTGAAGGCAGTGGGAGATATTGGAAAATAGGGAAGGCAGTGGGAGGTGCTGAAAACAGTGAAGACAGTGGGAGGTGATGGATGACAGTGAAAGCAGGGTAGATGTTGGGAGACAGTGAACACAGTGGGAGATGTCAGAAGACAGTGAAAACAGAAGGAGATGTTGAAAGACAGTGAAGGCAGTGGGAGATGTCGAAAGACAGTGAAGACAGTGGGAGATGTCAGAAGACAGTGAAGACAGTGGGAGATGTTGAAAGACAGTAAAGACAGTGGGAGATGTCGAAAGACAGTGGAAAATGTCAGAAGACCGTGAAGACAGTGGGAGATGTCTGAAGACAGAGAAGGCAGTGGGAGATGTCAGAAGACAGTGAAGGCAGTGGGAGATGTCAGAAGACAGTGAAGACCATGGGAAATGTCGGAAGCCTGTGGGAAATGTCAGAAGACAGTGAAAACAGTGGGAGATGTCAGAAGACAGTGAAGACAGTGGGAGATTATGAAAGACAGTGAAGACAGTGGGAGGTATTGCAGACAGTGAAGACAGTGGGCGTTGTTAGAAGACAGTGAAGACAGTGGGAGGTGTTGGAAGAAATTGAAAGCATTAGAGATGTTGGGAGACAGTGAAGATAGTGGGAGGTGTTGAAAACAGTGAAGGCAGTGGGAGGTCTTGGAAGACAGTGAAAGCAGTTGAGATGTCGGGAGACAGTGAAGACAGCGGGAGATGTTGAAAGACAGTAAAGACAGTGGGAGATGTCGAAAGACAGTGGAAAATGTCAGAAGACAGTGAAGACAGTGGGAGATATCTGAAGACAGAGAAGGCAGTGGGAGATGTCAGAAGACAGTGAAGGCAGTGGGAGATGTCAGAAGACAGTGAAGACTGTGGGAAATGTCGGATGCCTGTGGGAAATATCAGAAGACAGTGAAAACCGTGGGAGATGTCAGAAGACAGTGACGACAGTGGGAGATTTTGAAAGACAGTGAAGACAGTGGGAGATTTTGAAAGACAGTAAAGACAGTGGGAGATGTCAGAAGACAGTGAAGACAGTGGGAGATGTTGAAAGACAGTAAAGACAGTGGTAGATGTCGAAAGACAGTGGAAAATGTCAGAAGACAGTGAAGACAGTGGGAGATGTCTGATGACAGTGAAGGCAGTGGGAGATGTCGGGAGATAGTGAAGACAGTTGGAGATGTCGGAAGACAGTGAGAAATGTCAGAAGACAGTGAAGACAGTGGGAGATGTTGGAAGACAGTGAAGACATTGGGAGATGGTAAAGACAGTGAAGACAGTGGGAGATGTCAGAAGACAGTGAAGGCAGTGGGTGATTTCAGAAGACAATGAAGGCAGTGGGAGGTGTTGGAAAATGGTGAAGACTGTGGGAGTTGTCAGGAGACAGTGAAGACAGTGAGAGATGTCAGAAGACAGTGAAGGCAGTGGGAGATGTTGAAAGACAGTGAAGGCAGTGGGAGAGGTCAGAAGGCAGTGAATACAGTGGGAGATGTTGAA
This sequence comes from Carcharodon carcharias, assembly GCF_017639515.1. NCBI lineage: Eukaryota > Metazoa > Chordata > Chondrichthyes > Lamniformes > Lamnidae > Carcharodon > Carcharodon carcharias. The sequence continues at coordinate 10,052,718 of NC_054471.1, forward strand.
AACAGTGAAGACAGTGGGAGGTCTTGGAATTCAGTGGAAGCAGTGGAGATGTTAGGATACAGTTAAAACAGTGGGAGATTTCAGAAGACAGTGTATACAGTGGGAGATGTTGAAAACAGTGAAGGCAGTGGGAGGTGTTGCAGACAGTGAAGACAGTGGGAGTTGTTAGAAGACAGTGAAGAGAGTGGGAGTTGTTGGAAGGCAGTGAAAACAGTAGAGATGTAGGGAGAGAGTGAAGATAGTGGTAGGTGTTGAAAACAGTGAAGACAGTGGGAGGTGTTGGAAGACAGTGAAAGCAGTGGAGATGTTGGGAGACAGTGAAGACCGTGCGAGATGTCAGAAGACAGTGAAGGCAGAGGGAGATGTTGAAAGACAGTGGAGGCAGTGGGAGATGTCGAAAGACAGTGAAGACAGTGGGAGATGTCGGCAGACAGTGGGAAATGTCAGAAATCAGTGAAGTCAGTGGGAGATGTTGGAAGACAGTGAAGACACTGGGAGGTGTTGGAAGACAGTGAAGACAGTTAGAGGTGTTGAAAACAGTGAAGACAGTGGGAGGTGTTGGAAGACAGTGAAAGCAGTGGAGATGTTGGGAGACAGTGAAGACCGTGGGAGATGTTGGAAGACAGTGAAGGCAGAGGGAGATGTTGAAAGACAGTGGAGGCAGTGGGAGATGTCGAAAGACAGTGAAGACAGTGGGAGATGTCGGCAGACAGAGGGAAATGTCAGAAATCAGTGAAGTCAGTGGGAGATGTTGGAAGACAGTGAAGACACTGGGAGGTGTTGGAAGACAGTGAAGACAGTTAGAGGTGTTGAAAACAGTGAAGACAGTGAGAGGTCTTGGAAGACAGTGAAAGCAGTTGAGATGTCGGGAGACAGTGTAGACAGTGCGAGATGTTGGATGACAGTGAAGGCAGTGGGAGATGTTGGAAGACAGTGAAGGCAGTGGGAGATATTGGAAAATAGGGAAGGCAGTGGGAGGTGCTGAAAACAGTGAAGACAGTGGGAGGTGATGGATGACAGTGAAAGCAGGGTAGATGTTGGGAGACAGTGAACACAGTGGGAGATGTCAGAAGACAGTGAAAACAGAGGGAGATGTTGAAAGACAGTGAAGGCAGTGGGAGATGTCGAAAGACAGTGAAGACAGTGGGAGATGTCAGAAGACAGTGAAGACAGTGGGAGATGTTGAAAGACAGTAAAGACAGTGGGAGATGTCGAAAGACAGTGGAAAATGTCAGAAGACAGTGAAGACAGTGGGAGATGTCTGAAGACAGAGAAGGCAGTGGGAGATGTCAGAAGACAGTGAAGGCAGTGGGAGATGTCAGAAGACAGTGAAGACCATGGGAAATGTCGGAAGCCTGTGGGAAATGTCAGAAGACAGTGAAAACAGTGGGAGATGTCAGAAGACAGTGAAGACAGTGGGACATTTTGAAAGACAGTGAAGACAGTGGGAGGTATTGCAGACAGTGAAGACAGTGGGTGTTGTTAGAAGACAGTGAAGACAGTGGGAGGTGTTGGAAGAAATTGAAAGCAGTAGAGATGTTGGGAGACAGTGAAGATAGTGGGAGGTGTTGAAAACAGTGAAGGCAGTGGGAGGTCTTGGAAGACAGTGAAAGCAGTTGAGATGTCGGGAGACAGTGAAGACAGTGGGAGATGTTAAAAACAGTAAAGACAGTGGGAGATGTCGAAAGACAGTGGAAAATGTCAGAAGACAGTGAAGACAGTGGGAGATATCTGAAGACAGAGAAGGCAGTGGGAGATGTCAGAAGACAGTGAAGGCAGTGGGAGATGTCAGAAGACAGTGAAGACCGTGGGAAATGTCGGATGCCTGTGGGAAATGTCAGAAGACAGTGAAAACCGTGGGAGATGTCAGAAGACAGTGACGACAGTGGGAGATTTTGAAAGACAGTGAAGACAGTGGGAGATTTTGAAAGACAGTAAAGACAGTGGGAGATGTCAGAAGACAGTGAAGACAGTGGGAGATGTTGAAAGACAGTAAAGACAGTGGGAGATGTCGAAAGACAGTGGAAAATGTCAGAAGACAGTGAAGACAGTGGGAGATGTCTGATGACAGAGAAGGCAGTGGGAGATGTCAGAAGACAGTGAAGGCAGTGGGAGATGTCAGAAGACAGTGAAGGCAGCAGGAGATATCGGAAGACAGTGAAGGCAGTGGGAGGTGTTGGAAGATAGTAAAGAGAGAGGGAGATGTCGGGAGACAGTGAAGGCAGTGGGAGATGTCGGGAGATAGTGAAGACAGTTGGAGATGTCGTAAGACCGTGAGAAATGTCAGAAGACAGTGAAGACAGTGGGAGATGTTGGAAGACAGTGAAGACATTGGGAGATGGTAAAGACAGTGAAGACAGTGGGAGATGTCACAAGACAGTGAAGGCAGTGGGTGATTTCAGAAGACAATGAAGGCAGTGGGAGGTGTTGGAAGATGGTGAAGACTGTGGGAGTTGTCAGGAGACAGTGAAGACAGTGGGAGATGTTGGAAGACAGTGAAGGCAGTGGGAGATGTTGGAAAACAGGGAAGGCAGTGGGAGGTGATGGATGACAGTGAAAGCAGTGGAGATGTTGGGAGAAATTGAACACAGTGGGAGATGTCAGAAGACAGTGAAGACAGAGGGCGATGTTGAAAGACAGTGAAGGCAGTGGGAGTTGTCGAAAGACCATGAAGACAGTGGGAGGTGTCGTCAGACAGTGGGATTTGTCAGAAGACAGTGAAGTCAGTGGGAGATGTTGGAAGACAGTGAAGACACTGGGAGGTGTTGGAAGACAGTGAAGATAGAGGTGTTGAAAACAGTGAAGACAGTGGGAGGTCTTGGAAGACAGTGAAAGCAGTTGAGATGTCGGGAGACAGTGAAGACTTTGGGAGATGTTGAAAGACAGTAAAGACCGTGGGAGATGTCAGAAGACAATAAAATCACTGGGAGATTTCAGAAGACAATGAAGGCAGTGGGAGATGTCAGAAGACAGTGAAGGCAGTGGGAGATGTCAGAAGACAGTGAAGGCAGCAGGAGATATCGGAAGACAATGAAGGCAGTGCGAGGTGTTGGAAGATATTAAAGACAGAGGGAGATGTCGGGAGACAGTGAAGGCAGTGGGAGATGTCGGGAGATAGTGAAGACAGTTGGAGATGTCGGAAGACAGTGAGAAATGTCAGAAGACAGTGAAGACAGTGGGAGATGTTGGAAGACAGTGAAGACATTGGGAGATGGTAAAGACAGTGAAGACAGTGGGAGATGTCAGAAGACAGTGAAGGCAGTGGGAGATGTTGAAAGACAGTGAAGGCAGTGGGAGAGGTCATAAGGCAGTGAATACAGTGGGAGATGTTGAAAACAGTGAAGACAGTGGGAGGTCTTGGAATTCAGTGGAAGCAGTGGAGATGTTGGGATACAGTTAAAACAGTGGGAGATTTCAGAAGACAGTGTATACAGTGGGAGATGTTGAAAACAGTGAAGGCAGTGGGAGGTGTTGCAGACAGTGAAGACAGTGGGAGTTGTTAGAAGACAGTGAAGAGAGTGGGAGTTGTTGGAAGACAGTGAAAGCAGCAGAGATGTAGGGAGACAGTGAAGATAGTGGTAGGTGTTGAAAACAGTGAAGACAGTGGGAGGTGTTGGAAGACAGTGAAAGCAGTGGAGATGTTGGGAGACAGTGAAGACAGTGGGAGATGCTGGAAGACAGTGAAGGCAGAGGGAGATGTTGAAAGACAGTGGAGGCAGTGGGAGATGTCGAAAGACAGTGAAGACAGTGGGAGATGTCGGCAGACAGTGGGAAATGTCAGAAATCAGTGAAGTCAGTGGGAGATGTTGGAAGACAGTGAAGACACTGGGAGGTGTTGAAAGACAGTGAAGACAGTTAGAGGTGTTGAAAACAGTGAAGACAGTGGGAGGTCTTGGAAGACAGTGAAAGCAGTTGAGATGTCGGGAGACAGTGTAGACAGTGCGAGATCGTGGATGACAGTGAAGGCAGTGGGAGATGTTGGAAGACAGTGAAGGCAGTGGGAGATGTTGGAAAACAGGGAAGGCAGTGGGAGGTGTTGAAAACAGTGAAGACAGTGGGAGGTCATGGATGACAGTGAAAGCAGGGTAGATGTTGGGAGACAGTGAACACAGTGGGAGATGTCAGAAGACAGTGAAAACAGAGGGAGATGTTGAAAGACAGTGAAGGCAGTTGGAGATGTCGAAAGACAGTGAAGACAGTGGGAGATGTTGGAAGACAGTGAAGGCAGTGGGAGATGTTGGAAAACAGGGAAGGCAGTGGGAGGTGATGGATGACAGTGAAAGCAGTGGAGATGTTGGGAGAAATTGAACACAGTGGGAGATGTCAGAAGACAGTGAAGACAGAGGGCGATGTTGAAAGACAGTGAAGGCAGTGGGAGTTGTCGAAAGACCATGAAGACAGTGGGAGGTGTCGTCAGACAGTGGGATTTGTCAGAAGACAGTGAAGTCAGTGGGAGATGTTGGAAGACAGTGAAGACACTGGGAGGTGTTGGAAGACAGTGAAGATAGAGGTGTTGAAAACAGTGAAGACAGTGGGAGGTCTTGGAAGACAGTGAAAGCAGTTGAGATGTCGGGAGACAGTGAAGACTTTGGGAGATGTTGAAAGACAGTAAAGACCGTGGGAGATGTCAGAAGACAATAAAATCACTGGGAGATTTCAGAAGACAATGAAGGCAGTGGGAGATGTCAGAAGACAGTGAAGGCAGCAGGAGATATCGGAAGACAATGAAGGCAGTGGGAGGTGTTGGAAGATAGTAAAGACAGAGGGAGATGTCGGGAGACAGTGAAGGCAGTGGGAGATGTCGGGAGATAGTGAAGACAGTTGGAGATGTCGGAAGACAGTGAGAAATGTCAGAAGACAGTGAAGACAGTGGGAGATGTTGGAAGACAGTGAAGACATTGGGAGATGGTAAAGACAGTGAAGACAGTGGGAGATGTCAGAAGACAGTGAAGGCAGTGGGAGATGTTGAAAGACAGTGAAGGCAGTGGGAGAGGTCAGAAGGCAGTGAATACAGTGGGAGATGTTGAAAACAGTGAAGACAGTGGGAGGTCTTGGAATTCAGTGGAAGCAGTGGAGATGTTGGGATACAGTTAAAACAGTGGGAGATTTCAGAAGACAGTGTATACAGTGGGAGATGTTGAAAACAGTGAAGGCAGTGGGAGGTGTTGCAGACAGTGAAGACAGTGGGAGTTGTTAGAAGACAGTGAAGAGAGTGGGAGTTGTTGGAAGACAGTGAAAGCAGCAGAGATGTAGGGAGACAGTGAAGATAGTGGTAGGTGTTGAAAACAGTGAAGACAGTGGGAGGTGTTGGAAGACAGTGAAAGCAGTGGAGATGTTGGGAGACAGTGAAGACAGTGGGAGATGTTGGAAGACAGTGAAGGCAGAGGGAGATGTTGAAAGACAGTGGAGGCAGTGGGAGATGTCGAAAGACAGTGAAGACAGTGGGAGATGTCGGCAGACAGTGGGAAATGTCAGAAATCAGTGAAGTCAGTGGGAGATGTTGGAAGACAGTGAAGACACTGGGAGGTGTTGAAAGACAGTGAAGACAGTTAGAGGTGTTGAAAACAGTGAAGACAGTGGGAGGTCTTGGAAGACAGTGAAAGCAGTTGAGATGTCGGGAGACAGTGTAGACAGTGCGAGATCGTGGATGACAGTGAAGGCAGTGGGAGATGTTGGAAGACAGTGAAGGCAGTGGGAGATGTTGGAAAACAGGGAAGGCAGTGGGAGGTGTTGAAAACAGTGAAGACAGTGGGAGGTCATGGATGACAGTGAAAGCAGGGTAGATGTTGGGAGACAGTGAACACAGTGGGAGATGTCAGAAGACAGTGAAAACAGAGGGAGATGTTGAAAGACAGTGAAGGCAGTTGGAGATGTCGAAAGACAGTGAAGACAGTGGGAGATGTTGGAAGACAGTGAAGGCAGTGGGAGATGTTGGAAAACAGGGAAGGCAGTGGGAGGTGATGGATGACAGTGAAAGCAGTGGAGATGTTGGGAGAAATTGAACACAGTGGGAGATGTCAGAAGACAGTGAAGACAGAGGGCGATGTTGAAAGACAGTGAAGGCAGTGGGAGTTGTCGAAAGACCATGAAGACAGTGGGAGGTGTCGTCAGACAGTGGGATTTGTCAGAAGACAGTGAAGTCAGTGGGAGATGTTGGAAGACAGTGAAGACACTGGGAGGTGTTGGAAGACAGTGAAGATAGAGGTGTTGAAAACAGTGAAGACAGTGGGAGGTCTTGGAAGACAGTGAAAGCAGTTGAGATGTCGGGAGACAGTGAAGACTTTGGGAGATGTTGAAAGACAGTAAAGACCGTGGGAGATGTCAGAAGACAATAAAATCACTGGGAGATTTCAGAAGACAATGAAGGCAGTGGGAGATGTCAGAAGACAGTGAAGGCAGCAGGAGATATCGGAAGACAATGAAGGCAGTGGGAGGTGTTGGAAGATAGTAAAGACAGAGGGAGATGTCGGAGACAGTGAAGGCAGTGGGAGATGTCGGGAGATAGTGAAGACAGTTGGAGATGTCGGAAGACAGTGAGAAATGTCAGAAGACAGTGAAGACAGTGGGAGATGTTGGAAGACAGTGAAGACATTGGGAGATGGTAAAGACAGTGAAGACAGTGGGAGATGTCAGAAGACAGTGAAGGCAGTGGGAGATGTTGAAAGACAGTGAAGGCAGTGGGAGAGGTCATAAGGCAGTGAATACAGTGGGAGATGTTGAAAACAGTGAAGACAGTGGGAGGTCTTGGAATTCAGTGGAAGCAGTGGAGATGTTGGGATACAGTTAAAACAGTGGGAGATTTCAGAAGACAGTGTATACAGTGGGAGATGTTGAAAACAGTGAAGGCAGTGGGAGGTGTTGCAGACAGTGAAGACAGTGGGAGTTGTTAGAAGACAGTGAAGAGAGTGGGAGTTGTTGGAAGACAGTGAAAGCAGCAGAGATGTAGGGAGACAGTGAAGATAGTGGTAGGTGTTGAAAACAGTGAAGACAGTGGGAGGTGTTGGAAGACAGTGAAAGCAGTGGAGATGTTGGGAGACAGTGAAGACCGTGGGAGATGTTGGAAGACAGTGAAGGCAGAGGGAGATGTTGAAAGACAGTGGAGGCAGTGGGAGATGTCGAAAGACAGTGAAGACAGTGGGAGATGTCGGCAGACAGTGGGAAATGTCAGAAATCAGTGAAGTCAGTGGGAGATGTTGGAAGACAGTGAAGACACTGGGAGGTGTTGGAAGACAGTGAAGACAGTTAGAGGTGTTGAAAACAGTGAAGACAGTGGGAGGTCTTGGAAGACAGTGAAAGCAGTTGAGATGTCGGGAGACAGTGTAGACAGTGCGAGATCTTGGATGACAGTGAAGGCAGTGGGAGATGTTGGAAGACAGTGAAGGCAGTGGGAGATGTTGGAAAACAGGGAAGGCAGTGGGAGGTGTTGAAAACAGTGAAGACAGTGGGAGGTCATGGATGACAGTGAAAGCAGGGTAGATGTTGGGAGACAGTGAACACAGTGGGAGATGTCAGAAGACAGTGAAAACAGAGGGAGATGTTGAAAGACAGTGAAGGCAGTGGGAGATGTCGAAAGACAGTGAAGACAGTGGGAGATGTCAGAAGACAGTGAAGACAGTGGGAGATGTTGAAAGACAGTAAAGACAGTGGGAGATGTCGAAAGACAGTGGAAAATGTCAGAAGACAGTGAAGACAGTGGGAGATATCTGAAGACAGAGAAGGCAGTGGGAAATGTCGGATGCCTGTGGGAAATGTCAGAAGACAGTGAAAACCGTGGGAGATGTCAGAAGACAGTGACGACAGTGGGAGATTTTGAAAGACAGTGAAGACAGTGGGAGATTTTGAAAGACAGTAAAGACAGTGGGAGATGTCAGAAGACAGTGAAGACAGTGGGAGATGTTGAAAGACAGTAAAGACAGTGGGAGATGTCGAAAGTCAGTGGAAAATGTCAGAAGACAGTGAAGACAGTGGGAGATGTCTGAAGACAGAGAAGGCAGTGGGAGATGTCAGAAGACAGTGAAGGCAGTGGGAGATGTCAGAAGACAGTGAAGGCAGCAGGAGATATCGGAAGACAGTGAAGGCAGTGGGAGGTGTTGGAAGATAGTAAAGAGAGAGGGAGATGTCGGGAGACAGTGAAGGCAGTGGGAGATGTCGGGAGATAGTGAAGACAGTTGGAGATGTCGGAAGACAGTGAGAAATGTCAGAAGACAGTGAAGACAGTGGGAGATGTTGGAAGACAGTGAAGACATTGGGAGATGGTAAAGACAGTGAAGACAGTGGGAGATGTCACAAGACAGTGAAGGCAGTGGGTGATTTCAGAAGACAATGAAGGCAGTGTGAGGTGTTGGAAGATGGTGAAGACTGTGGGAGTTGTCAGGAGACAGTGAAGACAGTGGGAGATGTTGGAAGACAGTGAAGGCAGTGGGAGATGTTGGAAAATAGGGAAGGCAGTGGGAGGTGATGGATGACAGTGAAAGCAGTGGAGATGTTGGGAGAAATTGAACACAGTGGGAGATGTCAGAAGACAGTGAAGACAGAGGGAGATGTTGAAAGACAGTGAAGGCAGTGGGAGTTGTCGAAAGACCATGAAGACAGTGGGAGGTGTCGTCAGACAGTGGGATTTGTCAGAAGACAGTGAAGTCAGTGGGAGATGTTGGAAGACAGTGAAGACACTGGGAGGTGTTGGAAGACAGTGAAGATAGAGGTGTTGAAAACAGTGAAGACAGTGGGAGGTCTTGGAAGACAGTGAAAGCGGTTGTGATGTCGGGAGACAGTGAAGACTTTGGGAGATGTTGAAAGACAGTAAAGACAGTGGGAGATGTCAGAAGACAATAAAATCACTGGGAGATTTCAGAAGACAATGAAGGCAGTGGGAGATGTCAGAAGACAGTGAAGGCAGTGGGAGATGTCAGAAGACAGTGAAGGCAGCAGGAGATATCGGAAGACAATGAAGGCAGTGGGAGGTGTTGGAAGATAGTAAAGACAGAGGGAGATGTCGGGAGACAGTGAAGGCAGTGGGAGATGTCGGGAGATAGTGAAGACAGTTGGAGATGTCGGAAGACAGTGAGAAATGTCAGAAGACAGTGAAGACAGTGGGAGATGTTGGAAGACAGTGAAGACATTGGGAGATGGTAAAGACAGTGAAGACAATGGGAGATGTCAGAAGACAGTGAAGGCAGTGGGAGATGTTGAAAGACAGTGAAGGCAGTGGGAGAGGTCATAAGGCAGTGAATACAGTGGGAGATGTTGAAAACAGTGAAGACAGTGGGAGGTCTTGGAATTCAGTGGAAGCAGTGGAGATGTTGGGATACAGTTAAAACAGTGGGAGATTTCAGAAGACAGTGTATACAGTGGGAGATGTTGAAAACAGTGAAGGCAGTGGGAGGTGTTGCAGACAGTGAAGACAGTGGGAGTTGTTAGAAGACAGTGAAGAGAGTGGGAGTTGTTGGAAGACAGTGAAAGCAGCAGAGATGTAGGGAGACAGTGAAGATAGTGGTAGGTGTTGAAAACAGTGAAGACAGTGGGAGGTGTTGGAAGACAGTGAAAGCAGTGGAGATGTTGGGAGACAGTGAAGACAGTGGGAGATGTTGGAAGACAGTGAAGGCAGAGGGAGATGTTGAAAGACAGTGGAGGCAGTGGGAGATGTCGAAAGACAGTGAAGACAGTGGGAGATGTCGGCAGACAGTGGGAAATGTCAGAAATCAGTGAAGTCAGTGGGAGTTGTTGGAAGACAGTGAAGGCAGTGGGAGATGTTGGAAAACAGGGAAGGCAGTGGGAGGTGTTGAAAACAGTGAAGACAGTGGGAGGTCTTGGAAGACAGTGAAAGCAGTTGAGATGTCGGGAGACAGTGAAGACTTTGGGAGATGTTGAAAGACAGTAAAGACCGTGGGAGATGTCAGAAGACAATAAAATCACTGGGAGATTTCAGAAGACAATGAAGGCAGTGGGAGATGTCAGAAGACAGTGAAGGCAGTGGGAGATGTCAGAAGACAGTGAAGGCAGCAGGAGATATCGGAAGACAATGAAGGCAGTGGGAGGTGTTGGAAGATAGTAAAGACAGAGGGAGATGTCGGGAGACAGTGAAGGCAGTGGGAGATGTCGGGAGATAGTGAAGACAGTTGGAGATGTCGGAAGACAGTGAGAAATGTCAGAAGACAGTGAAGACAGTGGGAGATGTTGGAAGACAGTGAAGACATTGGGAGATGGTAAAGACAGTGAAGACAGTGGGAGATGTCAGAAGACAGTGAAGGCAGTGGGAGATGTTGAAAGACAGTGAAGGCAGTGGGAGAGGTCATAAGGCAGTGAATACAGTGGGAGATGTTGAAAACAGTGAAGACAGTGGGAGGTCTTGGAATTCAGTGGAAGCAGTGGAGATGTTGGGATACAGTTAAAACAGTGGGAGATTTCAGAAGACAGTGTATACAGTGGGAGATGTTGAAAACAGTGAAGGCAGTGGGAGGTGTTGCAGACAGTGAAGACAGTGGGAGTTGTTAGAAGACAGTGAAGAGAGTGGGAGTTGTTGGAAGACAGTGAAAGCAGCAGAGATGTAGGGAGACAGTGAAGATAGTGGTAGGTGTTGAAAACAGTGAAGACAGTGGGAGGTGTTGGAAGACAGTGAAAGCAGTGGAGATGTTGGGAGACAGTGAAGACAGTGGGAGATGTTGGAAGACAGTGAAGGCAGAGGGAGATGTTGAAAGACAGTGGAGGCAGTGGGAGATGTCGAAAGACAGTGAAGACAGTGCGAGATGTCGGCAGACAGTGGGAAATGTCAGAAATCAGTGAAGTCAGTGGGAGATGTTGGAAGACAGTGAAGACACTGGGAGGTGTTGGAAGACAGTGAAGACAGTTAGAGGTGTTGAAAACAGTGAAGACAGTGGGAGGTCTTGGAAGACAGTGAAAGCAGTTGAGATGTCGGGAGACAGTGTAGACAGTGCGAGATCTTGGATGACAGTGAAGGCAGTGGGAGATGTTGGAAGACAGTGAAGGCAGTGGGAGATGTTGGAAAATAGGGAAGGCAGTGGGAGGTGCTGAAAACAGTGAAGACAGTGGGAGGTGATGGATGACAGTGAAAGCAGGGTAGATGTTGGGAGACAGTGAACACAGTGGGAGATGTCAGAAGACAGTGAAAACAGAGGGAGATGTTGAAAGACAGTGAAGGCAGTGGGAGATGTCGAAAGACAGTGAAGACAGTGGGAGATGTCAGAAGACAGTGAAGACAGTGGGAGATGTTGAAAGACAGTAAAGACAGTGGGAGATGTCGAAAGACAGTGGAAAATGTCAGAAGACAGTGAAGACAGTGGGAGATATCTGAAGACAGAGAAGGCAGTGGGAGATGTCAGAAGACAGTGAAGGCAGTGGGAGATGTCAGAAGACAGTGAAGACCGTGGGAAATGTCGGATGCCTGTGGGAAATGTCAGAAGACAGTGAAAACCGTGGGAGATGTCAGAAGACAGTGACGACAGTGGGAGATTTTGAAAGACAGTGAAGACAGTGGGAGATTTTGAAAGACAGTAAAGACAGTGGGAGATGTCAGAAGACAGTGAAGACAGTGGGAGATGTTGAAAGACAGTAAAGACAGTGGGAGATGTCGAAAGACAGTGGAAAATGTCAGAAGACAGTGAAGACAGTGGGAGATGTCTGATGACAGTGAAGGCAGTGGGAGATGTCGGGAGATAGTGAAGACAGTTGGAGATGTCGGAAGACAGTGAGAAATGTCAGAAGACAGTGAAGACAGTGGGAGATGTTGGAAGACAGTGAAGACATTGGGAGATGGTAAAGACAGTGAAGACAATAGGAGATGTCAGAAGACAGTGAAGGCCGTGGGTGATTTCAGAAGACAATGAAGGCAGTGGGAGGTGTTGGAAGATGGTGAAGACTGTGGGAGTTGTCAGGAGACAGTGAAGACAGTGAGAGATGTCAGAAGACAGTGAAGGCAGTGGGAGATGTTGAAAGACAGTGAAGGCAGTGGGAGAGGTCAGAAGGCAGTGAATACAGTGGGAGATGTTGAAAACAGTGAAGACAGTGGGAGGTCTTGGAATTCAGTGGAAGCAGTGGAGATGTTGGGATACAGTTAAAACAGTGGGAGATTTCAGAAGACAGTGTATACAGTGGGAGATGTTGAAAACAGTGAAGGCAGTGGGAGGTGTTGCAGACAGTGAAGACAGTGGGAGTTGTTAGAAGACAGTGAAGAGAGTGGGAGTTGTTGGAAGGCAGTGAAAGCAGTAGAGATGTAGGGAGACAGTGAAGATAGTGGTAGGTGTTGAAAACAGTGAAGACAGTGGGAGGTGTTGGAAGACAGTGAAAGCAGTGGAGATGTTGGGAGACAGTGAAGACCGTGGGAGATGTCAGAAGACAGTGAAGGCAGAGGGAGATGTTGAAAGACAGTGGAGGCAGTGGGAGATGTCGAAAGACAGTGAAGACAGTGGGAGATGTCGGCAGACAGTGGGAAATGTCAGAAATCAGTGAAGTCAGTGGGAGATGTTGGAAGACAGTGAAGACACTGGGAGGTGTTGGAAGGCAGTGAAGACAGTTAGAGGTGTTGAAAACAGTGAAGACAGTGGGAGGTGTTGGAAGACAGTGAAAGCAGTGGAGATGTTGGGAGACAGTGAAGACCGTGGGAGATGTTGGAAGACAGTGAAGGCAGAGGGAGATGTTGAAAGACAGTGGAGGCAGTGGGAGATGTCGAAAGACAGTGAAGACAGTGGGAGATGTCGGCAGACAGTGGGAAATGTCAGAAATCAGTGAAGTCAGTGGGAGATGTTGGAAGACAGTGAAGACACTGGGAGGTGTTGGAAGACAGTGAAGACAGTTAGAGGTGTTGAAAACAGTGAAGACAGTGAGAGGTCTTGGAAGACAGTGAAAGCAGTTGAGATGTCGGGAGGCAGTGTAGACAGTGCGAGATGTTGGATGACAGTGAAGGCAGTGGGAGATGTTGGAAGACAGTGAAGGCAGTGGGAGATATTGGAAAATAGGGAAGGCAGTGGGAGGTGCTGAAAACAGTGAAGACAGTGGGAGGTGATGGATGACAGTGAAAGCAGGGTAGATGTTGGGAGACAGTGAACACAGTGGGAGATGTCAGAAGACAGTGAAAACAGAGGGAGATGTTGAAAGACAGTGAAGGCAGTGGGAGATGTCGAAAGACAGTGAAGACAGTGGGAGATGTCAGAAGACAGTGAAGACAGTGGGAGATGTTGAAAGACAGTAAAGACAGTGGGAGATGTCGAAAGACAGTGGAAAATGTCAGAAGACAGTGAAGACAGTGGGAGATGTCTGAAGACAGAGAAGGCAGTGGGAGATGTCAGAAGACAGTGAAGGCAGTGGGAGATGTCAGAAGACAGTGAAGACCATGGGAAATGTCGGAAGCCTGTGGGAAATGTCAGAAGACAGTGAAAACAGTGGGAGATGTCAGAAGACAGTGAAGACAGTGGGAGATTTTGAAAGACAGTGAAGACAGTGGGAGGTATTGCAGACAGTGAAGACAATGGGAGTTGTTAGAAGACAGTGAAGACAGTGGGAGGTGTTGGAAGAAATTGAAAGCAGTAGAGATGTTGGGAGACAGTGAAGATAGTGGGAGGTGTTGAAAACAGTGAAGGCAGTGGGAGGTCTTGGAAGACAGTGAAAGCAGTTGAGATGTCGGGAGACAGTGAAGACAGTGGGAGATGTTGAAAGACAGTAAAGACAGTGGGAGATGTCGAAAGACAGTGGAAAATGTCAGAAGACAGTGAAGACAGTGGGAGATATCTGAAGACAGAGAAGGCAGTGGGAGATGTCAGAAGACAGTGAAGGCAGTGGGAGATGTCAGAAGACAGTGAAGACCGTGGGAAATGTCGGATGCCTGTGGGAAATGTCAGAAGACAGTGAAAACCGTGGGAGATGTCAGAAGACAGTGACGACAGTGGGAGATTTTGAAAGACAGTGAAGACAGTGGGAGATTTTGAAAGACAGTAAAGACAGTGGGAGATGTCAGAAGACAGTGAAGACAGTGGGAGATGTTGAAAGACAGTAAAGACAGTGGGAGATGTCGAAAGACAGTGGAAAATGTCAGAAGACAGTGAAGACAGTGGGAGATGTCTGATGACAGAGAAGGCAGTGGGAGATGTCAGAAGACAGTGAAGGCAGTGGGAGATGTCAGAAGACAGTGAAGGCAGCAGGAGATATTGGAAGACAGTGAAGGCAGTGGGAGGTGTTGGAAGATAGTAAAGAGAGAGGGAGATGTCGGGAGACAGTGAAGGCAGTGGGAGATGTCGGGAGATAGTGAAGACAGTTCGAGATGTCGGAAGACAGTGAGAAATGTCAGAAGACAGTGAAGACAGTGGGAGATGTTGGAAGACAGTGAAGACATTGGGAGATGGTAAAGACAGTGAAGACAGTGGGAGATTTGTCACAAGACAGTGAAGGCAGTGGGTGATTTCAGAAGACAATGAAGGCAGTGGGAGGTGTTGGAAGATGGTGAAGACTGTGGGAGTTGTCAGGAGACAGTGAAGACAGTGGGAGATGTTGGAAGACAGTGAAGGCAGTGGGAGATGTTGGAAAATAGGGAAGGCAGTGGGAGGTGATGGATGACAGTGAAAGCAGTGGAGATGTTGGGAGAAATTGAACACAGTGGGAGATGTCAGAAGACAGTGAAGACAGAGGGCGATGTTGAAAGACAGTGAAGGCAGTGGGAGTTGTCGAAAGACCATGAAGACAGTGGGAGGTGTCGTCAGACAGTGGGATTTGTCAGAAGACAGTGAAGTCAGTGGGAGATGTTGGAAGACAGTGAAGACACTGGGAGGTGTTGGAAGACAGTGAAGATAGAGGTGTTGAAAACAGTGAAGACAGTGGGAGGTCTTGGAAGACAGTGAAAGCAGTTGAGATGTCGGGAGACAGTGAAGACTTTGGGAGATGTTGAAAGACAGTAAAGACCGTGGGAGATGTCAGAAGACAATAAAATCACTGGGAGATTTCAGAAGACAATGAAGGCAGTGGGAGATGTCAGAAGACAGTGAAGGCAGTGGGAGATGTCAGAAGACAGTGAAGGCAGCAGGAGATATCGGAAGACAATGAAGGCAGTGGGAGGTGTTGGAAGATAGTAAAGACAGAGGGAGATGTCGGGAGACAGTGAAGGCAGTGGGAGATGTCGGGAGATAGTGAAGACAGTTGGAGATGTCGGAAGACAGTGAGAAATGTCAGAAGACAGTGAAGACAGTGGGAGATGTTGGAAGACAGTGAAGACATTGGGAGATGGTAAAGACAGTGAAGACAGTGGGAGATGTCAGAAGACAGTGAAGGCAGTGGGAGATGTTGAAAGACAGTGAAGGCAGTGGGAGAGGTCATAAGGCAGTGAATACAGTGGGAGATGTTGAAAACAGTGAAGACAGTGGGAGGTCTTGGAATTCAGTGGAAGCAGTGGAGATGTTGGGATACAGTTAAAACAGTGGGAGATTTCAGAAGACAGTGTATACAGTGGGAGATGTTGAAAACAGTGAAGGCAGTGGGAGGTGTTGCAGACAGTGAAGACAGTGGGAGTTGTTAGAAGACAGTGAAGAGAGTGGGAGTTGTTGGAAGACAGTGAAAGCAGCAGAGATGTAGGGAGACAGTGAAGATAGTGGTAGGTGTTGAAAACAGTGAAGACAGTGGGAGGTGTTGGAAGACAGTGAAAGCAGTGGAGATGTTGGGAGACAGTGAAGACAGTGGGAGATGTTGGAAGACAGTGAAGGCAGAGGGAGATGTTGAAAGACAGTGGAGGCAGTGGGAGATGTCGAAAGACAGTGAAGACAGTGGGAGATGTCGGCAGACAGTGGGAAATGTCAGAAATCAGTGAAGTCAGTGGGAGATGTTGGAAGACAGTGAAGACACTGGGAGGTGTTGAAAGACAGTGAAGACAGTTAGAGGTGTTGAAAACAGTGAAGACAGTGGGAGGTCTTGGAAGACAGTGAAAGCAGTTGAGATGTCGGGATACAGTGTAGACAGTGCGAGATCGTGGATGACAGTGAAGGCAGTGGGAGATGTTGGAAGACAGTGAAGGCAGTGGGAGATGTTGGAAAACAGGGAAGGCAGTGGGAGGTGTTGAAAACAGTGAAGACAGTGGGAGGTCATGGATGACAGTGAAAGCAGGTTAGATGTTGGGAGACAGTGAACACAGTGGGAGATGTCAGAAGACAGTGAAAACAGAGGGAGATGTTGAAAGACAGTGAAGGCAGTGGGAGATGTCGAAAGACAGTGAAGACAGTGGGAGATGTTGGAAGACAGTGAAGGCAGTGGGAGATGTTGGAAAACAGGGAAGGCAGTGGGAGGTGATGGATGACAGTGAAAGCAGTGGAGATGTTGGGAGAAATTGAACACAGTGGGAGATGTCAGAAGACAGTGAATACAGAGGGCGATGTTGAAAGACAGTGAAGGCAGTGGGAGTTGTCGAAAGACCATGAAGACAGTGGGAGGTGTCGTCAGACAGTGGGATTTGTCAGAAGACAGTGAAGTCAGTGGGAGATGTTGGAAGACAGTGAAGACACTGGGAGGTGTTGGAAGACAGTGAAGATAGAGGTGTTGAAAACAGTGAAGACAGTGGGAGGTCTTGGAAGACAGTGAAAGCAGTTGAGATGTCGGGAGACAGTGAAGACTTTGGGAGATGTTGAAAGACAGTAAAGACCGAGGGAGATGTCAGAAGACAATAAAATCACTGGGAGATTTCAGAAGACAATGAAGGCAGTGGGAGATGTCAGAAGACAGTGAAGGCAGTGGGAGATGTCAGAAGACAGTGAAGGCAGCAGGAGATATCGGAAGACAATGAAGGCAGTGGGAGGTGTTGGAAGATAGTAAAGACAGAGGGAGATGTCGGGAGACAGTGAAGGCAGTGGGAGATGTCGGGAGATAGTGAAGACAGTTGGAGATGTCGGAAGACAGTGAGAAATGTCAGAAGACAGTGAAGACAGTGGGAGATGTTGGAAGACAGTGAAGACATTGGGAGATGGTAAAGACAGTGAAGACAGTGGGAGATGTCAGAAGACAGTGAAGGCAGTGGGAGATGTTGAAAGACAGTGAAGGCAGTGGGAGAGGTCATAAGGCAGTGAATACAGTGGGAGATGTTGAAAACAGTGAAGACAGTGGGAGGTCTTGGAATTCAGTGGAAGCAGTGGAGATGTTGGGATACAGTTAAAACAGTGGGAGATTTCAGAAGACAGTGTATACAGTGGGAGATGTTGAAAACAGTGAAGGCAGTGGGAGGTGTTGCAGACAGTGAAGACAGTGGGAGTTGTTAGAAGACAGTGAAGAGAGTGGGAGTTGTTGGAAGACAGTGAAAGCAGCAGAGATGTAGGGAGACAGTGAAGATAGTGGTAGGTGTTGAAAACAGTGAAGACAGTGGGAGGTGTTGGAAGACAGTGAAAGCAGTGGAGATGTTGGGAGACAGTGAAGACAGTGGGAGATGTTGGAAGACAGTGAAGGCAGAGGGAGATGTTGAAAGACAGTGGAGGCAGTGGGAGATGTCGAAAGACAGTGAAGACAGTGGGAGATGTCGGCAGACAGTGGGAAATGTCAGAAATCAGTGAAGTCAGTGGGAGATGTTGGAAGACAGTGAAGACACTGGGAGGTGTTGGAAGACAGTGAAGACAGTTAGAGGTGTTGAAAACAGTGAAGACAGTGGGAGGTCTTGGAAGACAGTGAAAGCAGTTGAGATGTCGGGAGACAGTGTAGACAGTGCGAGATGTTGGATGACAGTGAAGGCAGTGGGAGATGTTGGAAGACAGTGAAGGCAGTGGGAGATGGTGGAAAACAGGGAAGGCAGTGGGAGGTGTTGAAAACAGTGAAGACAGTGGGAGGTCATGGATGACAGTGAAAGCAGGGTAGATGTTGGGAGACAGTGAACACAGTGGGAGATGTCAGAAGACAGTGAAAACAGAGGGAGATGTTGAAAGACAGTGAAGGCAGTGGGAGATGTCGAAAGACAGTGAAGACAGTGGGAGATGTCAGAAGACAGTGAAGACAGTGGGAGATGTTGAAAGACAGTAAAGACAGTGGGAGATGTCAAAAGACAGTGGAAAATGTCAGAAGACAGTGAAGACAGTGGGAGATATCTGAAGACAGAGAAGGCAGTGGGAAATGTCGGATGCCTGTGGGAAATGTCAGAAGACAGTGAAAACCGTGGGAGATGTCAGAAGACAGTGACGACAGTGGGAGATTTTGAAAGACAGTGAAGACAGTGGGAGATTTTGAAAGACAGTAAAGACAGTGGGAGATGTCAGAAGACAGTGAAGACAGTGGGAGATGTTGAAAGACAGTAAAGACAGTGGGAGATGTCGAAAGTCAGTGGAAAATGTCAGAAGACAGTGAAGACAGTGGGAGATGTCTGAAGACAGAGAAGGCAGTGGGAGATGTCAGAAGACAGTGAAGGCAGTGGGAGATGTCAGAAGACAGTGAAGGCAGCAGGAGATATCGGAAGACAGTGAAGGCAGTGGGAGGTGTTGGAAGATAGTAAAGAGAGAGGGAGATGTCGGGAGACAGTGAAGGCAGTGGGAGATGTCGGGAGATAGTGAAGACAGTTGGAGATGTCGGAAGACAGTGAGAAATGTCAGAAGACAGTGAAGACAGTGGGAGATGTTGGAAGACAGTGAAGACATTGGGAGATGGTAAAGACAGTGAAGACAGTGGGAGATGTCACAAGACAGTGAAGGCAGTGGGTGATTTCAGAAGACAATGAAGGCAGTGTGAGGTGTTGGAAGATGGTGAAGACTGTGGGAGTTGTCAGGAGACAGTGAAGACAGTGGGAGATGTTGGGAGACAGTGAACACAGTGGGAGATGTCAGAAGACAGTGAAAACAGAGGGAGATGTTGAAAGACAGTGAAGGCAGTGGGAGATGTCGAAAGACAGTGAAGACAGTGGGAGATGTCAGAAGACAGTGAAGACAGTGGGAGATGTTGAAAGACAGTAAAGACAGTGGGAGATGTCAAAAGACAGTGGAAAATGTCAGAAGACAGTGAAGACAGTGGGAGATGACTGAAGACAGAGAAGGCGGTGGGAGATGTCAGAAGACAGTGAAGGCAGTGGGAGATGTCAGAAGACAGTGAAGACCATGGGAAATGTCAGAAGCCTGTGGGAAATGTCAGAAGACAGTGAAAACAGTGGGAGATGTCAGAAGACAGTGAAGACAGTGGGAGATTTTGAAAGACAGTGAAGACAGTGGGAGGTATTGCAGACAGTGAAGACAGTGGGAGTTGTTAGAAGACAGTGAAGACAGTGGGAGGTGTTGGAAGAAATTGAAAGCAGTAGAGATGTTGGGAGACAGTGAAGATAGTGGGAGGTTTTGAAAACAGTGAAGGCGGTGGGAGGTCTTGGAAGACAGTGAAAGCAGTTGAGATGTCGGAAGACAGTGAAGACAGTGGGAGATGTTGAAAGACAGTGGAAAATGTCAGAAGACAGTGAAGACAGTGGGAGATGTCTGAAGACAGAGAAGGCAGTGGGAGATGTCAGAAGACAGTGAAGGCAGTGGGAGATGTCAGAAGACAGTGAAGGCAGTGGGAAATGTCGGATGCCTGTGGGAAATGTCAGAAGACAGTGAAAACAGTGGGAGATGTCAGAAGACAGTGACGACAGTGGGAGATTTTGAAAGACAGTGAAGACAGTGGGAGATTTTGAAAGACAGTGAAGATAGTGGGAGATTTTGAAAGACAGTGAAGACAGTGGGAGGTGTTGCAGACAGTGAAGACAGTGGGAGTTGTTAGAAGACCGTGAAGACAGTGGGTGGTGTTGGAAGACAGTGAAAGCAGTAGAGATGTTGGGAGACAGTGAGGATAGTGGGAGGTGTTGAAAACAGTGACGACAGTGGGAGGTGTTGGAAGACAGTGAAAGCAGTGGAGATGTTGGGAGACAGTGAACACAGTGGGAGATGTCAGAAGACAGAGGGAGATGTTGAAAGACAGTGAAGGCAGTGGGAGGAGTCGAAAGACCATGAAGACAGTGGGAGGTGTCGGCAGACAGTGGGAAATGTCAGAAGACAGTGAAGTCAGTGGTAGATTTTGAAAGACAGTAAAGACAGTGGGAGATGTCAGAAGACAATGAAATCACTGGGAGATGTCAGAAGACAATGAAGGCAGTGGGAGATGTCAGAAGAGAGTGAAGGCAGTGGGAGATGTCAGAAGACAGTGAATGCAGCAGGAGATATCGGAAGACAGTGAAGGCAGTGGGAGGTGTTGGAAGATAGTAAAGACAGAGGGAGATGTCGGGAGACAGTGAAGGCAGTGGGAGATGTCGGGAGATAGTGATGACAGTTGGAGATGTCGGAAGACAGTGAGAAATGTCAGAAGACAGTGAAGACAGTGGGAGATTTCAGAAGACAATGAAGGCAGTGGGAGGTGTTGGAAGATGGTGAAGACAGTGGGAGTTGTCGGGAGACAGTGAAGACAGTGGGAGATGTCAGATGACAGTGAAGGCAGTGGGAGATGCTGAAAGATAGTGAAGGCAGTGGGAGAGGTCAGAAGAGAGTGAATACAGTGGGAGATGTTGAAAACAGTGAAGACAGTGGGAGGTCTTGGAAGTCAGTGAAAGCAGTGGAGATGTTGGGATACAGTTAAAACAGTGGGAGATTTCAGAAGACAGTGTATGCAGTGGGAGATGTTGAAAACAGTGAAGGCAGTGGGAGGTGTTGCAGACAGTGAAGACCGTTGGAGTTGTTAGAAGACAGTGAAGACAGTGGGAGGTGTTGGAAGACAGTGAAAGGAGTAGAGATGTTGGGAGACAGTGAAGATAGTGGGAGGTGTTGAAAACAGTGAAGACAGTGGGAGGTGTTGGAAGACAGTGAAAGCAGTGGAGATGTCGGGAGACTGTGAAGACAGTGGGAGATGTTTGTAGACAGTGAAATGAGTAGAGATGTTGGGAGACAGTGAAGACAGTGGGAGAGGTCGGAAGACAGTGAAGACAGTGGGAGATGTCGGAAGACAGTGAAGGCAGTGAGAGATGTCAGAAGACAGTAAAAACAGTGGGAGCTGTCAGAAAACAGTGAAACCAGTGGGAGATGTCGGACGACAGTGAAGACAGTGGGAGATGTCGGAAGACAGAGAAAACAGTGGGAGATGTCGGAAGACATTGAAAACAGTGGGAGATGTCGGAAGACAGTGAAGACAGTGAGAGATGTTGAAAGAAAGTGAAGAAAGTGGTACGTGTTGGAAGACAGTGAAAGCAGTGGAGATGTCAGGGGACAGTGAAGACAGTGGGACATGTCAGAAGACAGTGAAGACAGTGGGAGATGTTGAAAGACAGTGGAGATGTCGGAAGACAATGGGAAATGTCAGAAGCCAGTGAAGACAGTGGGAGATGTCAGAAGACAGTGAAGACAGAGGGAGATGTTGAAAGACAGTGAAGACAGTGGGTGATGTCAGAAGACAATGGGAAATGTCAGAAGACAGTGAAGACAGTGGGAGATGTTGAAAGACAGTGAAGACAGTGGGAGATGTCAGAAGACAATGAAGGCAGTGGTAGATCTCAGAAGACAGTGAAGGCAGTGGTAGATGTCAGAAGACAGTGAAGGTAGTAGGAGATGTCAGAAGACAGTGAAGACAGTGGGAGATGTCAGAAGACAGTGACGACAGTGGGAGATGTCAGAAGATAGTGGGAGATGTCAGAAGACAGTGAAGAGAGTGGGAGATTTCAGAAGACAGAGAAGGCAGTGGGAGATTGCAGTAGACAGTGAAGGCAGTGGGAGATCTCGAAAGACAGTGGGAGATGTTGGAACACAGTGAAGGCAGTGGGGGATGTCAGAAGACAGTGAAGACAGTGGGAGATGTCGGAAGACAGTGAAGACAGTGGGAGATGTCGTAAGACAGTGAAGACAGTGGGAGATGTCGTAAGACAGTGAAGACAGTGGGAGATGTCGGAAGACAGTGAATACAGTGGGAGATGTCAGAAGACAATGGGAAATGTCAGAAGACAGTGAAGACAGTGGGAGATGTTGAAAGACAGTGAAGACAGTGGGAGATGTCAGAAGACAATGAAGGCAGTGGTAGATGTCAGAAGACAGTGAAGGCAGTGGTAGATGTCAGAAGACAGTGAAGGTAGTAGGAGATGTCAGAAGACAGTGAAGACAGTGGGAAATGTCAGAAGACAGTGAC
Source organism: Carcharodon carcharias (assembly GCF_017639515.1). Taxonomy (NCBI): domain Eukaryota; kingdom Metazoa; phylum Chordata; class Chondrichthyes; order Lamniformes; family Lamnidae; genus Carcharodon; species Carcharodon carcharias. The sequence goes on from NC_054471.1 coordinate 10,074,792, forward strand.
GACAGTGGGAGATGTCAGAAGATAGTGGGAGATGTCAGAAGACAGTGAAGAGAGTGGGAGATTTCAGAAGACAGTGAAGAGAGTGGGAGATTTCAGAAGACAGTGAAGGCAGTGGGAGATTGCAGTAGACAGTGAAGGCAGTGGGAGATCTCGAAAGACAGTGGGAGATGTTGGAACACAGTGAAGGCAGTGGGGGATGTCAGAAGACAGTGAAGACAGTGGGAGATGTCGGAAGACAGTGAAGACAGTGGGAGATGTCGTAAGACAGTGAAGACAGTGGGAGATGTCGTAAGACAGTGAAGACAGTGGGAGATGTCGGAAGACAGTGAATACAGTGGGAGATGTCAGAAGACAGTGGGAAAAGTCAGAAGACAGTAAAGACAGTGGGAGGTGTCGGAAGACAGTGAAGGCAGTGAGAGATGTCAGAAGACAGTGAAAACAGTGGGAGATGTCAGAAAAGAGTGAAACCAGTGGGAGATGTCGGAAGACAGTGAAGACAGTGGGAGATGTCAGAAGACAGTGAAGACAGTGGGAGATGTCCGAAGACAGTGAAGACAGTGGGAGATGTCAGAAGACAGTAAAGACAGTGGGAGATGTCGAACGACAGTGGAAAATTTCAGAAGACAGTGAAGACAGTGGGAGATGTTGAAAGAAAGTGAAGGCAGTGGGAGAGGTCAGAAGACAGTGAAGGCAGTGGGAGATGTCAGAAGACAGTGAAGACAGTGGGAAATGTCGGAGGCCTGTGGGAAATGTCAGAAGACAGTGAAAACAGTGGGAGATGTCAGAAGACAGTGAAGACAGTGGGAGATTTTGAAAGACAGTGAAGACAGTGGGAGGTGTTACAGACAGTGAAGACAGTGGGAGTTGTTAGAAGACAGTGAAGACAGTGGGAGGTGTTGGAAGACAGTGAAAGCAGTAGAGATGTTGGGAGACAGTGAAGATAGTGGGAGGTGTTGAAAAGAGTAAAGACAGTGGGAGGTGTCGGAAGACAGTGAAAGCAGTGGAGATGTCGGGAGACAGTGAAGACAGTGGGAGATGTTGGAAGACAGTGAAGGCAGTGGGAGATGTTGGAAGACAGTGAAGGCAGTGGGAGATGTTGGAAGACAGTGAAGGCAGTGGGAGATGACAGGAAACAGGGAAGGCAGTGGGAGGTGTTGAAAACAGTGAAGACAGTGGGAGGTGATGAATGACAGTGAAAGCAGTGGAGATGTTGGGAGACAGTGAACACAGTGGGAGATGTCAGAAGACAGTGAAGACAGAGGGAGATGTTGAAAGACAGTGAAGGCAGTGGGAGATGTCGAAAGACCATGAAGACAGTGGGAGGTGTCGGCAGACAGTGGGAAATGTCAGAAGGCAGTGAAGTCAGTGATAGATGTTGAAAGACAGTAAAGACAGTGGGAGATGTCAGAAGACAATGAAATCACTGGGAGATGTCAGAAGACAATGAAGGCAGTGGGAGATGTCAGAAGAGAGTGAAGGCAGTGGGAGATGTCAGAAGACAGTGAAGGCAGCAGGAGATATCGGAAGACAGTGAAGGCAGTGGGAGGTGTTGGAAGATAGTAAAGACAGAGGGAGATGTCGGGAGACAGTGAAGACAGTCGGAGATTTCAGAAGACAGTGAAGGCAGTGGGAGATTGCAGTAGACAGTGAAGGCAGTGGGAGATCTCGAAAGACAGTGGGAGATGTTGGAACACAGTGAAGGCAGTGGGGGATGTCAGAAGACAGTGAAGACAGTGGGAGATGTCGGAAGACAGTGAAGACGGTGGGAGGTGTTGGAAGACAGTGAAGACAGTGGGAGATGTCAGAAGACAGTGGGAAAAGTCAGAAGACAGTAAAGACAGTGGGAGGTGTCAGAAGACAGTGAAGGCAGTGAGAGATGTCAGAAGACAGTGAAAACAGTGGGAGATGTTGAAAGACAGTGAAGACAGTGGGAGATGTCAGAAGACAATGAAGGCAGTGGTAGATGTCAGAAGACAGTGAAGGCAGTGGTAGATGTCAGAAGACAGTGAAGGTAGTAGGAGATGTCAGAAGACAGTGAAGACAGTGGGAAATGTCAGAAGACAGTGACGACAGTGGGAGATGTCAGAAGATAGTGGGAGATGTCAGAAGACAGTGAAGAGAGTGGGAGATTTCAGAAGACAGTGAAGAGAGTGGGAGATTTCAGAAGACAGTGAAGGCAGTGGGAGATTGCAGTAGACAGTGAAGGCAGTGGGAGATCTCGAAAGACAGTGGGAGATGTTGGAACACAGTGAAGGCAGTGGGGGATGTCAGAAGACAGTGAAGACAGTGGGAGATGTCGGAAGACAGTGAAGACAGTGGGAGATGTCGTAAGACAGTGAAGACAGTGGGAGATGTCGGAAGACAGTGAATACAGTGGGAGATGTCAGAAGACAGTGGGAAAAGTCAGAAGACAGTAAAGACAGTGGGAGGTGTCGGAAGACAGTGAAGGCAGTGAGAGATGTCAGAAGACAGTGAAAACAGTGGGAGATGTCAGAAAAGAGTGAAACCAGTGGGAGATGTCGGAAGACAGTGAAGACAGTGGGAGATGTCAGAAGACAGTGAAGACAGTGGGAGATGTCCGAAGACAGTGAAGACAGTGGGAGATGTCCGAAGACAGTGAAGACAGTGGGAGATGTCAGAAGACAGTAAAGACAGTGGGAGATGTCGAACGACAGTGGAAAATTTCAGAAGACAGTGAAGACAGTGGGAGATGTTGAAAGACAGTGAAGGCAGTGGGAGAGGTCAGAAGACAGTGAAGGCAGTGGGAGATGTCAGAAGACAGTGAAGACAGTGGGAAATGTCGGAGGCCTGTGGGAAATGTCAGAAGACAGTGAAAACAGTGGGATGATGTCAGAAGACAGTGAAGACAGTGGGAGATTTTGAAAGACAGTGAAGACAGTGGGAGGTGTTACAGACAGTGAAGACAGTGGGAGTTGTTAGAAGACAGTGAAGACAGTGGGAGGTGTTGGAAGACAGTGAAAGCAGTAGAGATGTTGGGAGACAGTGAAGATAGTGGGAGGTGTTGAAAAGAGTAAAGACAGTGGGAGGTGTCGGAAGACAGTGAAAGCAGTGGAGATGTCGGGAGACAGTGAAGACAGTGGGAGATGTTGGAAGACAGTGAAGGCAGTGGGAGATGTTGGAAGACAGTGAAGGCAGTGGGAGATGTTGGAAGACAGTGAAGGCAGTGGGAGATGACAGGAAACAGGGAAGGCAGTGGGAGGTGTTGAAAACAGTGAAGACAGTGGGAGGTGATGAATGACAGTGAAAGCAGTGGAGATGTTGGGAGACAGTGAACACAGTGGGAGATGTCAGAAGACAGTGAAGACAGAGGGAGATGTTGAAAGACAGTGAAGGCAGTGGGAGATGTCGAAAGACCATGAAGACAGTGGGAGGTGTCGGCAGACAGTGGGAAATGTCAGAAGGCAGTGAAGTCAGTGATAGATGTTGAAAGACAGTAAAGACAGTGGGAGATGTCAGAAGACAATGAAATCACTGGGAGATGTCAGAAGACAATGAAGGCAGTGGGAGATGTCAGAAGAGAGTGAAGGCAGTGGGAGATGTCAGAAGACAGTGAAGGCAGCAGGAGATATCGGAAGACAGTGAAGGCTGTGGGAGGTGTTGGAAGATAGTAAAGACAGAGGGAGATGTCGGGAGACAGTGAAGACAGTCGGAGATTTCAGAAGACAGTGAAGGCAGTGGGAGATTGCAGTAGACAGTGAAGGCAGTGGGAGATCTCGAAAGACAGTGGGAGATGTTGGAACACAGTGAAGGCAGTGGGGGATGTCAGAAGACAGTGAAGACAGTGGGAGATGTCGGAAGACAGTGAAGACGGTGGGAGGTGTTGGAAGACAGTGAAGACAGTGGGAGATGTCAGAAGACAGTGGGAAAAGTCAGAAGACAGTAAAGACAGTGGGAGGTGTCAGAAGACAGTGAAGGCAGTGAGAGATGTCAGAAGACAGTGAAAACAGTGGGAGATGTCTGAAAACAGTGAAGACAGTGGGAGATGTCGGAAGACAGTGAAGACAGTGGGAGATGTCAGAAGACAGTGAAGACAGTGGGAGATGTCCGAAGACAGTAAAGAGAGTGGGAGATGTCGAAAGACAGTGGAAAATGTCAGAAGAGAGTGAAGACAGTGGGAGATGTCAGAAGACAGAGAAAGCAGTGGGAGATGTCAGAAGACAGTGAAGGCAGTGGGAGATGTCAGAAGACAATGGGAAATGTCAGAAGACAGTGAAGACAGTCAGAGATGTTGAAAGACAGTGAAGACAGTGGGAGATGTCAGAAGACAATGAAGGCAGTGGTAGATGTCAGAAGACAGTGAAGGCAGTGGTAGATGTCAGAAGACATTGAAGGTAGTAGGAGATGTCAGAAGACAGTGAAGACAGTGGGAGATGTCAGAAGACAGTGACGACAGTGGGAGATGTCAGAATATAGTGGGAGATGTCAGAAGACAGTGGTAATTTCAGAAGACAGTGAAGGCAGTGGGAGATTGCAGTAGACAGTGAAGGCAGTGGGAGATCTCGAAAGACACTGGGAGATCTTGGAACACAGTGAAGGCAGTGGTGGATGTCAGAAGACAGTGAAGACAGTGGGAGATGTCGTAAGACAGTGAAGACAGTGGGAGATGTCGTAAGACAGTGAAGACAGTGGGAGATGTCGTAAGACAGTGAAGACAGTGGGAGATGTCGGAAGACAGTGAAAACAGTGGGAGGTGTTGGAAGACAGTGAATACAGTGGGAGATGTCAGAAGACATTGGGAAAAGTCAGAAGACAGTAAAGACAGTGGGAGGTGTCGGAAGACAGTGAAGGCAGTGAGAGATGTCAGAAGACAGTGAAAACAGTGGGAGATGTCAGAAAACAGTGAAAACCAGTGGGAGATGTCGGAAGACAGTGAAGACAGTGGGAGATGTCAGAAGACAGTGAAGACAGTGGGAGATGTCCGAAGACAGTGAAGACAGTGGGACATGTCAGAAGACAGTAAAGACAGTGGGAGATGTCGAACGACAGTGGAAAATGTCAGAAGACAGTGAAGACAGTGGGAGATGTTGAAAGACAGTGAAGGCAGTGGAGAGAGGTCAGAAGACAGTGAAGGCAGTGGGAGATGTCAGAAGACAGTGAAGACAGTGGGAGATTTTGAAAGACAGTGAAGAACAGTGGGAGGTGTATACAGACAGTGAAGACCGTGGGAGTTGTTAGAAGACAGTGAAGACAGTGGGAGGTGTTGGAGACAGTGAAAGCAGTAGAGATGTCGGGAGACAGTGAAGACAGTGGGAGATGTTGGAGACAGTGAAGGCAGTGGGAGATGTTTGGAAGACAGTGGAAGGCAGTGGGAGATGTTGGAAGACAGTGAAGGCAGTGGGAGATGTTGGAAGACAGTGAAGGCAGTGGGAGATGACAGGAAACAGGGATGGCAGTGGGAGGTGTTGAAAACAGTGAAGACAGTGGGAGGTGATGAATGACAGTGAAAGCAGTGGAGATGTTGGGAGACAGTGAACACAGTGGGAGATGTCAGAAGACAGTGAAGACAGAGGGAGATTTTGAAAGACAGTGAAGGCAGTGGGAGATGTTGAAAGACCATGAAGACAGTGGGAGGTTGTCGGCAGACAGTGGGTAATGTCAGAAGGCAGTGAAGTCAGTGATAGATGTTGAAAGACAGTAAAGACAGTGGGAGATGTCAGAAGACAATGAAATCACTGGGAGATGTCAGAAGACAATGACGGCAGTGGGAGATGTCAGAAGAGAGTGAAGGCAGTGGGAGATGTCAGAAGACAGTGAAGGCAGCAGGAGATATCGGAAGACAGTGAAGGCAGTGGGAGGTGTTGGAAGATAGTAAAGACAGAGGGAGATGTCGGGAGACAGTGAAGACAGTGGGAGATTTCAGAAGACAGTGAAGGCAGTGGGAGATTTGCAGTAGACAGTGAAGGCAGTGGGAGATCTCGAAAGACAGTGGAGATGTTGGAACCCAGTGAAGGCAGTGGGGGATGTCAGAAGACAGTGAAGACAGTGGGAGATGTCGGAAGACAGTGAAGACAGTGGGAGGTGTTGGAAGACAGTGAAGACAGTGGGAGATGTCAGAAGACAGTGGGAAAAGTCAGAAGACAGTAAAGACAGTGGGAGGTGTTGAAAGACAGTGAGACAGTGGGAGATGTCAGAAGACATGAAGGCAGTAGTAGATGTCAGAAGACAGTGAAGGCAGTGGTAGATGTCAGAAGACATTGAAGGTAGTAGGAGATGTCAGAAGACAGTGAAGACAGTGGGAGATGTCAGAAGACAGTGACGACAGTGGGAGATGTCAGAATATAGTGGGAGATGTCAGAAGACAGTGGTAAATTCAGAAGACAGTGAAGGCAGTGGGAGATTGCAGTAGACAGTGAAGGCAGTGGGAGATCTCGAAAGACACTGGGAGATCTTGGAACACAGTGAAGGCAGTGGGGGATGTCAGAAGACAGTGAAGACAGTGGGAGATGTCGGTAAGACAGTGAAGACAGTGGGAGATGTCGTAAGACAGTGAAGACAGTGGGAGATGTCGTAAGACAGTGAAGACAGTGGGAGATGTCGGAAGACAGTGAAAACAGTGGGAGGTGTTGGAAGACAGTGAATACAGTGGGAGATGTCAGAAGACATTGGGAAAAGTCAGAAGACAGTAAAGACAGTGGGAGGTGTCGGAAGACAGTGAAGGCAGTGAGAGATGTCAGAAGACAGTGAAACAGTGGTAGATGTCAGAAAAACAGTGAAACCAGTGGGAGATGTCGGAAGACAGTGAAGACAGTGGGAGATGTCAGAAGACAGTGAAGACAGTGGGAGATGTCCGAAGACAGTGAAGACAGTGGGACATGTCAGAAGACAGTAAAGACAGTGGGACATGTCAGAAGACAGTAAAGACAGTGGGAGATGTCGAACGACAGTGGAAAATGTCAGAAGACAGTGAAGACAGTGGGAGATGTTGAAAGACAGTGAAGGCAGTGGGAGAGGTCAGAAGACAGTGAAGGCAGTGGGAGATGTCAGAAGACAGTGAAGACAGTGGGAGATTTTGAAAGACAGTGAGACAGTGGGGAGGTGTTACAGACAGTGAAGACAGTGGGAGTTGTTAGAAGACAGTGAAGACAGTGGGAGGTGTTGGAAGAAAGTGAAAGCAGTAGAGATGTTGGGAGACAGTGAAGATAGTGGGAGGTGTTGAAAAGAGTAAAGACAGTGGGAGGTGTTGGAAGACAGTGAAAGCAGTGGAGATGTCGGGAGACAGTGAAGACAGTGGGAGATGTTGGAAGACAGTGAAGGCAGTGGGAGATGTTGGAAGACAGTGAAGGCAGTGGGAGATGTTGGAAGACAGTGAAGGCAGTGGGAGATGACTGGAAACAGGGAAGGCAGTGGGAGGTGTTGAAAACAGTGAAGACAGTGGGAGGTGATGAATGACAGTGAAAGCAGTGTAGATGTTGGGAGACAGTGAACACAGTGGGGAGATGTCAGAAGACAGTGAAGACAGAGGGAGATGTTGAAAGACAGTGAAGGCAGTGGGAGATGTCGAAAGACCATGAAGACAGTGGGAGGTGTCGGCAGACAGTGGGTAATGTCAGAAGGCAAGTGAAGTCATTGATAGATGTTGAAAGACAGTAAAGACAGTGGGAGATGTCAGAAGACAATGAAATCACTGGGAGATGTCAGAAGACAATGAAGGCAGTGGGAGATGTCAGAAGAGAGTGAAGGCAGTGGGAGATGTCAGAAGACAGTGAAGGCTGCAGGAGATATCGGAAGACAGTGAAGGCAGTGGGAGGTGTTGGAAGATAGTAAAGACAGAGGGAGAAGTCGGGAGACGGTGAAGACAGTGGGAGATTTCAGAAGACAGTGAAGGCAGTGGGAGATTGCAGTAGACAGTGAAGCAGTGGGAGATCTCGAAAGACAGTGGGAGATGTTGGAACACAGTGAAGGCAAGTGGGGGATGTCAGAAGACAGTGAAGACAGTGGGAGATGTCGGAAGACAGTGAAGACAGTGGGAGATGTCAGAAGACAGTGGGAAAAAGTCAGAAGACAGTAAAGACAGTGGGGAGGTGTCGGAAGACAGTGAGGCAGTGAGAGATGTCAGAAGACAGTGAACACAGTGGGAGATGTCTGAAAACAGTGAAACCAGTAGGAGATGTCGGAAGACAGTGAAGACAGTGGAGATGTCAGAAGACAGTGAAGACAGTGGGAGATGTCCGAAGACAGTAAGACAGTGGGAGATGTCCGAAGACAGTGGAAATGTCAGAAGAGAGTGAAGACAGTGGGAGATGTCAGAAGACAGTGAAGACAGTGGGAGATGTCAGAAGACAGTGACGACAGTGGGAGATGTCAGAAGATAGTGGGAGATGTCAGAAGACAGTGACGACAGTGGGAGATGTCAGAAGATAGTGGGGAGATGTCAGAAGACAGTGGTAATTTCAGAAGACAGTGAAGGCAGTGGGAGATTGCAGTAGACAGTGAAGGCAGTGGGAGATCTCGAAAGACAGTGAAGACAGTGGGAGATGTCGTAAGACAGTGAAGTCAGTGGGAGATGTTGGAAGACAGTGAAGACAGTGGGAGGGTGTTGGAAGACAGTGAAAACAGTGGGAGATGTCAGAAGACATTGGGAAAAGTCAGAAGACAGTAAAGACAGTGGGAGGTGTCGGAAGACAGTGAAGGCAGTGAGAGATGTCAGAAGACAGTGAAAACAGTGGGAGATGTCAGAAAACAGTGAAATCAGTGGGAGATGTCGGAAGACAGTGAAGACAGTGGGAGATGTCAGATGACAGTGAAGACAGAGGGAGATGTTGAAAGACAGTGAAGGCAGTGGGAGATGTCGAAAGACCATGAAGACAGTGGGAAGGTGTCGGGCAGACAGTGGGAAATGTCAGAAGGCAGTGAAGTCAGTGATAGATGTTGAAAGGACAGTAAAGACAGTGGGAGATGTCAGAAGACAATGAAATCACTGGGAGATGTCAGAAGACAATGAAGGCAGTGGGAGATGTCAGAAGACAGTGAAGGTCAGTGGGAGATGTCAGAAGACAGTGAAGGCAGCAGGAGATATCGGAAGACAGTGAAGGCAGTGAGAGGTGTTGGAAGATAGTAAAGACAGAGGGAGATGTCGGGAGACAGTGAAGACAGTAGGAGATGTAGGAACACAGTGAAGGCAGTGGGGGATGTCAGAAGACCAGTGAAGACAGTGGGAGATGTCGGAAGACAGTTGTAGACAGTGGAGGTGTTGGAAGACAGTGAATACAGTGGGAGATGTCAGAAGACAGTGGAAAAGTCAGAAGACAGTAAAGACAGTGGGAGGTGTCGGGAGACAGTGAAGGCAGTGAGAGATGTCAGGAAGACAGTGAAAACAGTGGGAGATGTCTGAAAACAGTGAAACCAGTGGGAGATGTCGGAAGACAGTGAAGACAGAGGGAGATGTCAGAAGACAGTGAATACAGTGGGAGATGTCCGAAGCCAGTAAAGACAGTGGGAAGATGTCGAAAGACAGTGGAAAATGTCAGAAGACAGTGAAGACAGTGGGAGATGTCAGAAGACAGAGAATGCAGTTGGGAGATGTCAGAAGACAGTGAAGGCAGTGGGAGATATCAGAAGACAGTGAAGACAGTGGGGAATGGCGGAAGCCTGTGGGAAATGTCAGAAGACAGTGAAAACAGTGGGAGATGTCAGAAGACAGGTGAAGACAGTGGGAGATTTTGAAAGACAGTGAAGACAGTGGGGAGGTGTTGGAAGACAGTGGGAAATGTCAGAAGACAGTGAAGTCAGTGGGAGATGTTGGTAGACAGTGAAGACACTGGGAGGTGTTGGAAGGACAGTGAAAACAGTGGAGATGTGTGAAAACAGTTGAAACCAGTGGGAGATGTCGGAAGACAGAGAAGACAGTGGGAGATGTCAGAAGACAGTGAAGACAGTGGGAGATGTCCGAAGACAGTAAAGACAGTGGGAGATGTCGAAAGACAGTGGAAAATGTCAGAAGACAGTGAAGACTGTGGGGAGATGTCAGAAGACAGAGAAGGCAGTGGGAGATGTCAGAAGACAGTGAGGCAGTGGGAGATGTCAGAAGACAATTGGAAATGTCAGAAGACAGTGAAGGACAGTCGGAGATGTTGAAAGACAGTGAAGACACGTTGGAGATGTCAGAAGACAATGAAGGCAGTGGTAGATGTCAGAAGACAGTGAAGGCAGTGGTAGATGTCAGAAGACATTGAAGGTTGTAGGAGATGTCAGAAGACAGTGAAGACAGTGGGAGATGTCAGAAGACAGTGACGACAGTGGGAAGATGTCAGAAGATAGTGGGAGATGTCAGAAGACAGTGACGACAGTGGTAATTTCAGAAGACAGTGAAGGCAGTGGGAGATTGCAGTAGACAGTGAAGGCAGTGGGAGATCTCGAAAGACACTGGGAGATGTTGGAACACAGTGAAGGCAGAGGGGGATGTCAGAGACAGTGAAGACAGTGGGAGATGTCATAAGACAGTGAAGACAGTGGGAGATGTCGTAAGACAGTGAAGACAGTGGGAGATGTCAGTAAGACAGTGAAGACAGTGGGAGGTGTCGGAAGACAGTGAAGGCAGTAGAGGATGTCAGAAGACAGTGAAAACAGTGGGAGATGTCTGAAAACAGTAAAGACAGTGGGAGATGTCGAAAGGACAGCGGAAAATGTCAGAAGAGAGTGAAGACAGTGGGAGATGTCAGAAGACAGTGAAGACAGTGGGAGATGTCAGAAGACAGTGACGACAGTGGGAGATGTCAGAAGATAGTGGGAGATGTCAGAAGACAGTGACGACAGTGGGAGATGTCAGAAGATAGTGGGAGTGTCAGAAGACAGTGGTAATTTCAGAAGACAGTGAAGGCAGTTGGGAGATTGCAGTAGACAGTGAAGGCAGTGGGAGATCTCGAAAGACAGTGAAGACAGTGGGAGATGTCGTAAGACAGTGAAGACAGTGGGAGATGTTGGAGACAGTGAAGACAGTGGGAGGTGTTGGAAGACAGTGAATACAGTGGGAGATCTCAGAAGACATTGGGAAAAGTCAGAAGACAGTAAAGACAGTGGGAGGTGTCGGAAAGACAGTGAAGGCTAGTGAGAGATGTCAGAAGACAGTGAAAACAGTGGGAGATGTCAGAAAACAGTGAAACAGTGGGAGATGTCGGAAGACAGTGAAGACAGTGGGAGATGTCAGAAGACAGTGAAGACAGTGGGAGATGTCGAAAAGACAGTGAAGATAGTGGAGACATGTCAGAAGACAGTAAAGACAGTGGGAGATGTCAACGACAGTGGAAAATGTCAGAAGACAGTGAAGACAGTGGGAGATGTTGAAAGACAGTGAAGGCAGTGGGAGTGTTCAGAGGACAGTGAAGGCAGTGGGAGATGTCAGAAGACAGTGAAGACAGTGGGAAATGTCGGAGGCCTGTGGGAAATGTCAGAAGACAGTGAAAACAGTGGGAGATGTCAGAAGACAGTGAAGACAGTGGGAGATTTTGAAAGACAGTGAAGACAGTGTAGGAGGTGTTACAGACAGTGAAGACAGTGGGTGTTGTTAGAAGACAGTGAAGACAGTGGGAGGTGTTGGAAGACAGTGAAAGCAGTAGAGATGTTGGGAGACAGTGAAGATAGTAGGGAGGTGTTGAAAAGAGTAAAGACAGTGGGAGGTGTTGGTAGACAGTGAAAGCAGTGGAGATGTCGGGAGACAGTGAAGACAGTGGGAGATGTTGGAAGACAGTGAAGGCAGTGGGAGATGTTGGAAGACAGTGAAGGCGTGGGAGATGTGGAAGACAGTGAAGGCCAGTGGGAGATGTTGGAAGACCAGTGAAGGCAGTGGGAGATGACAGGAAACAGGGCAGGCAGTGGGAGGTGTTGAATACAGTGAAGACAGTGGGAGGTGATGAATGACAGTGAATGCAGTGTAGATGTTGGGAGACAGTGAACACAGTGGGAGATGTCAGAAGACAGTGAAGACAGAGGGAGATGTGAAAGACAGTGAAGGCAGTGGAGATGTCGAAAGACATGAAGACAGTGGGAGGTGTCGGCAGACAGTGGGAGATGTCAGAAGGCAGTGAAGTCAGTGATAGATGTTGAAAGACAGTAAAGACAGTGGGAGATGTCAGAAGACAATGAAATCACTGGGAGATGTCAGAAGACAATGAAGGCAGTGGGAGATGTCAGAAGACAGTGAAGGCAGTGGGAGATGTCAGAAGACAGTGAAGGCAGCAGGAGATATCGAAGCAGTGAAGGCAGTGGGAGGTGTTGGAGATAGTAAAGACAGAGGGAGATGTCGGGAGACAGTGAAGACAGTGGGAGATTTCAGAAGACAGTGAAGGCAGTAGTGGGAGATTGCAGTAGACAGTGAAGGCAGTGGGAGATCTCGAAAGACAGTGGAGATGTTGGAACACAGTGAAGGCACTGGGGGATGTCAGAAGACAGTGAAGACAGTGGGAGATGTCGGAAGACAGTGAAGACAGTGGGAGGTGTTGGAAGACAGTGAATACAGTGGGAGATGTCAGAAGACAGTGGGAAATGTCAGAAGACAGTAAAGACAATGGGAGGTGTCGGGAGACAGTGAAGGCAGTGAGAGATGTCAGAAGACAGTGAAAACAGTGGGAGATGTCTGAAAACAGTGAAACCAGTGGGAGATGTCGGAAGACAGTGAAGACAGTGGGAGATGTCAGAAGACAGTGAATACAGTGGGAGATGTTCGAAGACAGTAAAGACAGTGGGAGATGTCGGAAGACAGTGGAAAATGTCAGAAGACAGTGAAGACAGTGGCGTATGTCCAGAAGACAGAGAAGGCAGTGGGAGATGTCAGAAGACAGTGAAGGCAGTGGGAGATATCAGAAGACAGTGAAGACAGTGGGGAATGGCGGAAGCCTGTGGGAAATGTCAGAAGACCGAGAAAACAGTGGGAGATGTCAGAAGACAGTTAAGACAGTGGGAGATTTTGCAAGACAGTGAAGACAGTGGGAGGTGTTACAGACAGTGAAGACAGTGGGAGTTGTTAGAAGACAGTGATGGACAGTGGGGGAGTTGTTGAGACACCGTGAAAGCAGTAGAGATGTTGGGAGACAGTGAAGATAGTGGGAGGTGTTGAAAACAGTGAAGACAGTGGGAAGTGTGGAAGACAGTGAAAGCAGTGGAGATGTGGGGAGACAGTGAAGACAGTGGGAGATGTTGGAAGACAGTGAAGGCAGTGGGAGATGTTGGAAGACAGTGAAGGCAGTGGGAGATGTTGGAAGACAGTGAAGGCAGTGGGAGATGACAGGGAAACAGGGAAGGCAGTGGGAGGTGTTGAAAACAGTGAAAGACAGTGGGAGTTGATGAATGACAGTGAAAGCAGTGGACATGTTTGGGAGACAGTGAACACAGTGGAGATGTCAGAAGACAGTGAAGACAGAGGGAGATGTTGGAAAGACAGTGAAGGCAGTGGGAGATGTGGAAGATCATGAAGACAGTGGGAGGTGTCGCGCAGACAGTGGGAAATGTCAGAAGACAGTGAAAGTCAGTGATAGATGTTGAAAGACAGTGGGAGATGTCAGAAGACAATGAAATCATGGGAGATGTCAGAGACAATGAAGGCAGTGGGAGATGTCAGAAGACAGTGAAGGCAGTGGGAGATGTCAGAAGACAGTGAAGGCAGCAGGAGATATCGGAAGACAGTGAAGGCAGTGGGAGGTGTTGGAAGATAGTAAAGACAGAGGGAGATGTCGGGAGACAGTGAAGGCAGTGGGAGATGTCGGGAGATAGTGATGACAGTTGCAGATGTCGGAAGACTGTGAGAAATGTCCAGAAGACAGTGAAGACAGTGGGAGATGTTGGAAGACAGTGAAGACATTGGGAGATGGTAAAGACAGTGAAGACAGTGGGAGATGTCAGAAGACAGTGAAGGCAGTGGGTGATTTCAGAAGACAATGAAGGCAGTGGGAGGTGTTGGAAGATGGTGAAGACAATGGGAGTTGTCGGGAGAGACAGTGAAGAAAGTGGGAGATGTCAGAAGACAGTGAATACAGTGGGAGATGTTGAAAGACAGTGAAGGCAGTGGAAGAGTCGGTCAGAAGAGAGTGAATACAGTGGGAGATGTTGAAAACAGTGAAGACAGTGGGAGGTCTTGGAAGTCAGTGAAAGCAGTGGAGATGTTGGGCTACAGTTAAAACAGTGGGAGATTTCAGAAGACAGTGTATGCAGTGGAGATGTTGAAAACAGTGAAGGCAGTGGGAGGTGTTGCAGACAGTGAAGACAGTGGGAGTTGTTAGAAGACAGTGAAGACAGTGGGAGGTGTTGGAAGACAGTGAAAGGAGCAGAGATGTTGGGAGACAGTGAAGATAGTGGGAGATGTCAGAAGACATTGAAGACAGGGAGATGTTGCAAAGACAGTGAAGGCAGTGGGAGATGTCGAAAGACCATGAAGACAGGGGGAGGTGTCGGCAGACAGTGGGAAATGTCAGAAGACAGTGAAGTCAGTGGGAGATGTTGGAAGACAGTGAAGACATAGGAGGTGTTGGAAGACAGTGAAGACAGTTAGAGGTGTGAAAACAGTGAAGACAGTGGGAGGTCTTGGAAGACAGTGAAAGCAGTTGAGATGTCGGGAGACAGTGAAGACAGTGGGAGATGTTGAAAGACAGTAAAGACAGTGGGAGATGTCGAACGACAGTGGAAATGTCAGAAGACAGTGAAGACAGTGGGAGATGTCGTAAGACAGTGAAGACAGTGGGAGATGTCGGAGACAGTGAAGACAGTGGGAGGTGTTGGAAGACAGTGAATACAGTGGGAGATGTCAGAAGACAGTGGGAAAAGTCAGAAGACAGTAAAGACAGTGGGAGGTGTCGGGAAGACAGTGAAGGCAGTGAGAGAGATGTCTGAAAACAGTGAAAAACCAGTGGGAGATGTCAGAAAACAGTGAACCAGTGGGAGATGTCGGAAGACAGTGAAGACAGTGGGAGATGTCAGAAGACAGTGAAGACAGTGGGAGATGTCAGAAGACAGTGAAGACAGTGGGAGATGTCAGAAGATAGTGGGAGATGTTAGAAGACAGTGGTAATTTCAGAAGACAGTGAAGGCAGTGGGAGATTGCAGTAGACAGTGAAGGCAGTGGGAGATCTCGAAAGACAGTGAAGACAGTGGGAGATGTCGTAAGACAGTGAAGACAGTGGGAGATGTTGGAAGACAGTGAAGACAGTGGGAGGTGTTGGAAGACAGTGAATACAGTGGGAGATTTCAGAAGACATTGGGAAAAGTCAGAAGACAGTAAAGACAGTGGGAGGTGTCGGAGACAGTGAAGGCAGTGAGAGATGTCAGAAGACAGTGAAAACAGTGGGAGATGTCAGAAAACAGTGAAACCAGTGGGAGAGGTCGAAGACAGTGAAGACAGTGGGAGATGTCAGAAGACAGTGAAGACAGTGGAGATGTCCGAAGACAGTGAAGATAGTGGGGACATGTCAGAAGACAGTAAAGACAGTGGGAGATGTCAACGACAGGGAAAATGTCAGAAGACAGTGAAGACAGTGGGAGATGTTGAAAGACAGTGAAGGCAGTGGGAGAGTTCAGAGGACAGTGAAGGCAGTGGGAGATGTCAGAAGACAGTGAAGACAGTGGGAAATGTCGGAGGCCTGTGGGAAATGTCAGAAGACAGTGAAAACAGTGGGAGATGTCAGAAGACAGTGAAGACAGTGGGAGATTTTGAAAGACAGTGAAGACAGTGTAGGAGGTGTTACAGACAGTGAAGACAGTGGGAGTTGTTAGAAGACAGTGAAGACAGTGGGAGGTGTTGGAAGACAGTGAAGCAGTTAGAGATGTTGGGAGACAGTGAAGATAGTGGGAGGTGTTGAAAAGAGTAAAGACAGTGGGAGGTGTTGGAAGACAGTGAAAGCAGTGGAGATGTCGGGAGACAGTGAAGACAGTGGGAGATGTTGGAAGACAGTGAAGGCAGTGGGAGATGTTGGAAGACAGTGAAGGCAGTGGGAGTGTTGGAAGACAGTGAAGGCAGTGGGAGATGTTGGAAGACAGTGAGGCGGGGAAGGCAGTGGGAGATGACAGGAAACAGGGCAGGCAGTGGGAGGTGTGTTGAAAACAGTGAAGACAGTGGGAGGTGATGAATGACAGTGAAAGCAGTGTAGATGTTGGGAGACAGTGAACACAGTGGGAGATGTCAGAAGACAGTGAAGACAGAGGGAGATGTTGAAAGACAGTGAAGGCAGTGGGAGATGTCGAAAGACCATGAAGACAGTGGGAGGTGTCGGCAGACAGTGGGAGATGTCAGAAGGCAGTGAAGTCAGTGTTAGATGTTGAAGACAGTAAAGACAGTGGGAGATGTCAGAAGACAATGAAATCACTGGGAGATGTCAGAAGACATGAAGGCAGTGGGAGATGTCAGAAGACAGTGAAGGCAGTGGGAGATGTCAGAAGACAGTGAAGGCAGCAGGAGATATCGGAAGACAGTGAAGGCAGTGGGAGGTGTTGGAAGATAGTAAGACAGAGGGAGATGTCGGAGACAGTGAAGACAGTGGGAGATTTCAGAAGACAGTGAAGGCAGTGGGAGATTGCAGTAGACAGTGAAGGCAGAGGGAGATCTCGAAAGACAGTGGGAGATGTTGGAACACAGTGAAGGCAGTGGGGGATGTCAGAAGACAGATGACGGCAGTGGGAGATGTCGGAAGACAGTGAAGACAGTGGGAGGTGTTGGGAAAACAGTGAATACAGTGGGAGATGTCAGAAGACAGTGGGAAATGTCAGAAGATAGTAAAGAATGGAGGTGGTGTCGGGAGACAGTGAAGGCAGTGAGAGATGTCAGAAGACAGTGAAAACAGTGGAGATGTCTGAAAACAGTGAAACCAGTGGGAGATGTCGGAAGACAGTGAAGACAGTGGGAGATGTCAGAAGACAGTGAATACAGTGGAAGATGTTCGAAGACAGTAAAGACAGTGGGAGATGTCGAAAGACAGTGGAAAATGTCAGAAGACAGTGAAGACAGTGGGAGATGTCAGAGACAGAGAAGGCAGAGTGGGAGATGTCAGAAGACAGTGAAGGCAGTGGGAGATATCAGAAGACAGTGAAGACATGTGGGAATGGCGGAAGCCTGTGGGAACATGTCAGAAGACAGTGAAAACAGTGGGAGATGTCAGAAGACAGTTAAGACAGTGGGAGATTTTGAAGACAGTGAAGACAGTGGGAGGTGTTACAGACAGTGAAGGACAGTGGGAGTTGTTAGAAGACAGTGAAGACAGTGGGAGGTGTTGGAAGACAGTGAAAGCAGTAGAGATGTTGGGAGACAGTGAATAAAAAAAAAATAAGAAAGATAGTGGGAGGTGTTGGAAAACAGTGAAGACAGTGGGAAGTGTGGGAAGACAGTGAATCAGTGGAGATTGTGGGGTGACAGTGAAGACAGTGGGAGATGTTGAAGACAGTGAAGGCAGTGGAGATGTTGGGAAGACAGTGAGGCAGTGGGAGATGTTGGAAGACAGTGAAGGAGTGGAGAGATGACAGGAAACAAGGGAAAGGCAGTGGGAGGTGTTGAAAACAGTGAAGACAGTGGGAGTTGATGAATGACAGTGAAAGCAGTGGACATGTTGGGAGACAGTGAACACAGTGGGAGATGTCAGAAGACAGTGAAGGACAGAGGGAGATGTTGAAAGACAGTGAAGGCAGTGGGAGATGTCGAAAGCTCATGAAGACAGTGGGAGTGTCAGGCAGGACAGTGGGAAATGTCAGAGACAGTGAGTCAGTGATAGATGTTTGAATGACAGTGGGAGTGTCAGAGGACAAATGAAATCAATGGGAGATGTCAGAAGACAATGAAGGCAGTGGGAGATGTCAGAAGACAAGTGAGGCAGTGGGAGATGTCAGAAGACAGTGAGGCAGCAGGAGATATCGGAAGACAGTGAAGGCAGTGGGAGGTGGTGGAAGATAGTAAAGACAGAGGGAGATGTCTGGAGACAGTGAAGGCAGTGGAGATGTCGGGAGATAGTGATGACAGTTGCAGATGTAGGTAAAAGACTGTGAGGAATGTCAGAGACAGTGAAGACAGTGGGAGATGTTGGAAGACAGTGAAGACATTGGGAGATGGTAAAGACAGTGAAGACAGTGGGAGATGTCAGAAGACAGTGAAGGCAGTGGGTGATTTCAGAAGACAAATGAAGGCAGTGGGAGGTGTTGAAGATGGTGAAGACAATGAGAGTGTCGGGAGACAGTGAAGAAAGTGGGAGATGTCAGAAGACGGGAAGACAGTGGGAGATGTTGAAAGACAGTGAAGGCAGTGGGAGACGGTCAGAAGAGGAGTGAATACAGTGGGAGATGTTGAAAACAGTGAAGACGACAGTGGGAGGTCTTGGAAGTCAGTGAAAGCAGTGGAGATTTGGGCTACAGTTAAAACAGTGGGAGATTTCAGAAAGACAGTGTATCGCGTGGGAGATGTTGAAAACAGATGAGGCAGTGGGAGGTGTTGACAGACAGTGAAGACAGTGGGAGTTGTTAGAAGAACAGTGGAAGACAGTGGGAGTGTTGGAAGACAGTGAAAGGAGCAGAGATTGTTGGGAGACAGTGAAGATAGTGGAGATGTCAGAAGACATTGAAGACAGAGGGAGATGTTGAAAGACAGGAAAGGCAGTGGGAGATGTCGAAAGACCATGAGACAGGGGGAGGTGTCGGCAGACAGTGGGAAATGTCAGAAGACTGTGAGTCAGTGGGTCGATGTCTGGATGACAGTGAAGACACTAGGAGGTGTTGGAAGAAGACAGTGAAGACAGTTAGAGGTTGTTGGAAAAACAGTTGAAGACAGTGGGAGGTCTTGGAAGCCAGTGAACAGCTGTTGAGATGTCGGGAGACAGTAGAGGACAGTGGGGATGTTGGAAAGACAGTAAAGCAGTGGGAGATGTCGACGACAGTGGGATGAATGTCAGAAGACAGTGAAGACAGTGGAGATGTCGTAAGACAGTGAAGGGACAGTGGGAGATGTCGGAAGACAGTGAAGACAGTGGGGAGGTGTTGGAAGACAGTGAATACAGTGGGAGATGTCAGAAGGACAGTGGGAAAAGTCAGAAGCGAGTAAAGACAGTGGGAGGTGTCAGAAGACAGTGAGGCAGTGAGAGATGTCAGAAAACAGTGAACCCAGTGGGAGATGTCAGAAAACAGTGGAAGACAAGTGGGAGATGTCGGAAGACAGTGAAGACGTGGGAGATGTCAGAAGACAGTGAAGACAGTGGGAGATGTCCGAAGACAGTGAAGACAGTGGGAGATGTCAGAAGACAGTAAAGACAGTGGGAAGATGTCGAACGACAGTGGAAAATGTCAGAAGGACAGTGAAGACAGTGGGAGATGTCAGAAGACAGAGAAGGCAGTGGGAGAAGTCAGAAGACAGTGAAGGCAGTGGGAGATGTCAGAAGACAGTGAAGACAGTGGGAAATGTCGGACGCTGTGGGAAATGTCAGAAGACAGTGAAATCAGTGGGAGATGTCAGAAGACAGTGATGGAAGTGGGAGATTTTGAAAGACAGTTGAAAGACAGTGGGAGGTGTTACAAGAGAGTGAAGACAGGTGGGAGTTGTTAGAAGACAGTGAAGGAAAGTGGGAGGTGTTGGAAGACAGTGAAAGCAGTAGAGATGTTGGGAGACAGTGAAGAGAGGTGGGAGGTGTTGAAAACAGGGAAGACAGTGGGAGGTGTTGGAAGACAGTGAAAGCAGTGGAGGATGTCGGGAGACAGTGAAGACAGTGGAGATGTGGAAGGACAGTGATGGCAGTGGGAGATGTTGGAGACATTGAAGCAGTGGGAGATGTTGGAAAAACAGGGAAGGCAGTGGGAGGTGTTGAAAACAGTGAAGAAATTGGGAGGTGATGGAATGACAGTGAAAGCAGTGGAGATGTTGGGGAGACAGTGAACACAGTGGGAGGATGTCAAGACTGTGAAGACGGGAGAGAGAATGTTGAAAGACAGTGAAGGCAGTGGGAGATGTCGAAAAGACCATGAAGACTGTGGAGTGTCGGCAGACAGTGGGAAATGTCAGAAAGACAGTGACGGTCATTGATAGATGTAAATGACAAAGACTGGGGGACATGTCAGAAGACAATGAAATCACTGGGAGATGTCAGAAGACAATGAAGGCAGTGGGAGAGCAGAAGACAGTGATGGCAGTGGGAGATGTCAGAAGACAGTGAAGGCAGCAGGAGATATCGGAAGACAGTGAAAGGTAGTGGGAGGTGTTGGAAGATTGTAGAAGACAGAGGGACGATGTCAGGAGGACAGTGAAGGCAGTGGGAGAGATGTCGGGAGATAGTGATGACAGTTGCAGATGTCGGAAGACAGTTAAGAAAAAAATGTCAGGAAGCCAGTGAAGACAGTGGGAGGTTGTGGGAAGACAGTTGAAGACATTGTGAGTTTGTAAGACAGTGAAGACCGTGGGAGATGTAAGAAGACTGTGGAAGGCAGTGGGAGATGGTTGACAAGACAGTGCCGGCAGTGGGAGAGAGTCACAAGAGAGTGAATACAGTGGGAGATGTTGAAAACAGTGAAGACAGTGGGAAGGTATTCGGAAGTCAGTGAAAGCAGTGGAGATGTTGGGATACAGTTTTTAAACAGTGGGGAGAATTTCAGAAGACCAGTGTATGCAGTGGGAGATGTTGAAACAGTGATGGGCAGTGGGAGGTGTTGCAGACAGTTGAGACAGTGGGAGTTGTTAGTGAAGACAGTGAGACGGTGGGAGGTGGTGTAAAGGGAGACAGTGAAAGGAGTAGAGATGTTGGGAGACAGTGAAGATAGTGGGAGATGTCAGAAAGACAGCGAAGACAGAGGGAGATGTTGAAAGACAGCGAACGGCAGTGGAGATGTCGAAAGACATGAAGACAGTGGGAGGTGTCGGCAGAGAAGTGGGAAATGTCAGAAGACAGTCAATTCAGTGGGAGATGTTGGAAGACAGTGAAGACATGGGAAGGTTTTGGAAAACAGTGAATCAGTTAGAGGTGTTGAAAACAGTGAAGACAGTGGGAGGTATTGGAAGACAGTGAAAGCAGTTGAGATGTCGGGAGGACTGTTGAAGACAGTGGGAGATGTTGAAAGACAGTAAAGACAGTGGGAGATGTCAGAAGA